>NW_015624123.1:273811-329521 GCF_001515625.1 Sinocyclocheilus rhinocerous
TTTTTTTTGCGCACAAAAAGTATTCTCGTAGCTTCGTATAATTGCGGATGAACCACTGATGTCACTTGAATTATTTTACAGATCTCCTTGCTACGTTTCTGGACTTTCACGTTTCAGTTGCGTTGCTGTCTATGCAGGGTCAGACAGCTCTCAGATTCCATCAAAAATATCTTAATTTGTGTTCTGAAGATGAACGAAGGTCTTATGGGTTTAAAACGACATGAGGGTGACTAATTAATGACAAAATTTTTGGGTGAACTAACCCTTTAACTTTGCTGATTAATTAAATTAAATGCATTTATCAGTTTTGCTTAGCAAATCCCCAAATGAAGATAAATCAAAGACACAACAGGAGAGGACTGAATCCTTGAATATAAAAAGTGGCTTTAGAAGCCAGTACATTGTTAATTTCATTTCAGCATCATTGATCATAAGCCTATCACTGCCCAACGGTCCATAGCAATCCATTTTGCAATGGAGTTTGTATCTGTCTGATATATACTGTTGTTCAAAAGTTTGGGGTGAGTTAGATTTTTTAAACAACTATATACTTGTATTCACCAAGGAAGCATTAAAGTGAACAAGTCACAGTAAAAACATTTGTTACAAAAGACTTCTATTTCAAATAAATGGTGTTCTTTTGAATCAGGAGAAAATAATTTATCATGGTTTCTACAAAAATATTAAGCAGCACAACTGTTTTCAACACTGATAACAGTAATAAATGTTTCTTAAGCAGCAAATCGGCATATTAGAATGATTTCTGAAGGATCATGTGACACTGAAGACTGGAGTAATGGGATACATCAAAGGAATAAATTACATTTTTACTTACATTTTACTGTTACTTTATTTTTGATCAAATAAATGCAGCCTTGGTGAGTATAAGAGACTTTGTTTTTGAGACTTCAAAAACATTAAAAAATCTTACCGGCCCAAAACTTTTGAACGGTAGTGTAAACTTGGCAGTCGTTCACAGAGGACGCACTCTTTGGTCTAAGTACACATGCAGACTGACATTTTTGGCCATTGCGCCACATATCGTGCCATGATCATAACATATTAAAAGCAACTTTTGGGATGCACGATATGTAAAATTTTAACCGATACCGATAACCGATAATTAAGTCCTTCTTATGGTTGATACCGATACCAATAACCAATAAGTTCATATTTTTTTATTATAATTTTCATATAATCTACAGTTTGTGCACCCAGGAGAATAGAAAATCTAAAAAGCACTGATTAAACTGATATTTTAGTAGCTCTGGCCTAACTATAATAGCAAACATCAGTCCTGACTCTTCAAATGTGTTTATTTTTTGTGTAAGGCACCACAATACTCAGTAACAGAAAGAGTTTAACAGAACTATGACAGAACTATGGTTTACCTGCAATTAACAACTTATTAAAAACAAATTTATATTCAAGTATTTCATGCATAACAAAGAAATGCATCTATTCAACTTTTAGTGCATGAGGATGAGAAAGGTATATTGACTTTAAGTCATGTTTTTCAAATACGTAATAAATAAAATGCATTGACATTTGTCAACCTCGAAAAAAAGAAAAACAAAAGTGCATCCTCAAAAGTAAATAGGGCATAGAGATTTCTCTGAAATGATATAGTTTAACATAAAATAAATAATAATAAACTTAAAATGATTTCCAATTTGCACTATTCAACATGTCTTACCCTCCTCTAAAGTATATATCTTTTCACTTGTCTCTGTTTAATGTCTATTTGTCTTTTCTATTTGTTATGTGAGGGCATTAGTGGGAGATTCTTGATAAACAGAAGCATCTCTGACTTCTCACACCCAATTCTGTGTTTTTTTCATCCATAACATTTGCAGCAGCAGGAAATAAACGTTCACTGTCTATGCTGGGGCAAGGGGTTGACAGGTATTTCTGTGTAAGTGAGGCAAGGTCTGGGAACTGGGATTTATTTGACTTGGGCTTAGCGCTAGTAGCTGCTGCCGCGGCTGCTTCATATTCTTTTAGTACAGCTTCGCCGCGATGACGACCTTTCAAGTGAGATATAAGATTTGTTGTATTAAAACTTGACGCCTTTTTTCCTCCTCTCGAAATCCTTGCTGAACATGCTTTGCAAATAGCAATGGTAATGTCCTCCACTGCCACCGAGAAAAAGACATGTTCACGGGTGATGACGTAATGAGCGCGACGCAGTTTTAAAGCTGCAGTCACTTTCACTCGGAAAGCAGATGAATCTCGGATAAATCAGACTGATTGATTAATTTACCAGCAAGAGTACTTTATCGGATTTCATTTATTTATCGGAGCAATAAAAATGATGTCAATTTCACCCATATCGCCCGATAATTTATCTAAATTTAATATAGTGCAACCCTAAAAATAATGAAATAAAGTAATGTAACTATTTCTTCTCTTCTGTGACAGTCCTTGATGCACATTAACAAGAGTACCACGATGCATCACTCTCTTTGCAAACAAGTCTCAGTGCATCCGGTTTCTACGCCAGAACGCCGGCTCCTGCATCAGCAGCACTGCACGCATGCATTGTGGTACTCTCGTGAACGTGCATCGAAGGCTGACAGGGAAGAGAAGAAATTGTTGAATAAAGTAGTTATTTTCATTTTCATTGCCACAAAAAGTATTCTCGTAGCTTCATAATGTTACAGTTGAACCACCGATGTCACATGGACTATTTTAATGATGTCCTTACTACCTTTCTGGGCCTTGAACGTGGTAGTTGTGTTGCTGTCAGATTTCATCAAAAATATCTTAATTTGTGTTTCAAAGATGAACGAACGTCTTACGGGTTTAGAACGACATGAGGGTGAGTAATTAATGACCTATCGCTTTAAATGTGTCCAAACCAATGAATAACACTTACCTGTCCCAAGTTGTCAAAGTTGTACTTTCTCCGAATCCATTTGTAGTTTGCTTGAAGACAATCAGACTTATTGGTGATGTTTTTGGTGTCGCCACCTTCACAATGGTAAAACTTTCCTTTGAAGAGCTGTAATTGATAATATCGCAACTGCGTTATCTGAAAATCCCTCACATTTCTGTTGAAAAGCATGTAGCACTTGAAGCAATTACCTGAACTCCAAGAATGCCAAAGACAATAAAGAAGGCACAGCAGATCAGCACAATGTTCCCAATGGGCCTCAGGGACGTTATTAGCGTTTCCACCACCAGCTTCAGTCCAGGAGCACGACTAATCACTCTATTTATGTGAAAAAACAAAGGCGCAACCTATTTCACCCTGTTTGAATTCCAGGAACATTTATGTAATGGTACAATTGTCTGGTACAAACCTTTAAGATCGATAAACCTCTGCTTAGTCTTACCTCTCAAATAATTCAAGGATAATAGACTTTAAGCTTTAGTTGAATCGGTAAGTGAGAAGGGGCTTTTAGCATGTAGACTCAGGAGATAATGCAACCACATAATTAACCTTCAGTTTATTCCTTAACTGGAGCAATGACCATGTAGCGGATTTCATTGATTGCTTGAGCCTCAGACAGGCGCGTTGTGACCTTTCGCTGACTCACCTCAGCGGCCGCAGAGTTCTCAGCAGACGAAGAACCCTCAGGATGCCAAGGATTCGGTTTCCACCAGTATAGGCCAGAGAGACCAGAATGTCAATGAGAGAGACAGAGACCAGCACCCCATCCAGAACATTCCAGGTGCTCTGCAGATAACTTTGCTTCCCGGCGCAGAAGCCGAGGGCCACCACCTTTAACACAAGCCATATCACATCTGTAAGAGTGTTTTGTGGAATGAATACTCCTTATATATAGAGAAAAAACCTGTACCATACCTTCACAGTCATTTCAGCAACAAAAATCACAGTGAAAACATAATTGGAGATACTGAGGAACTTTCGCTCCTGAAATGAAGAACAAAAGGACATACTGTATCGTACATCCAGTAAGCATGACAACACCAAATATTAGATGCAAATGGCCATGATTGTACTTGAGCAAACTTACAGATGGCTGAATAGAGGGTCTTTCCAGAGCAATGGTAATGCAGTTTAGGAAGATGAATACCAAGACTACATGATCAAACAACTTGTGAGAAATTAACCTTTGACACATCATCCGAAACCTAGGACAGAATTGTATAACAATATTGCATTTCAAAACTGAATGTGAAACTTTGAAAGGAAAGCAGTAATTGGCCAGTTGTTGTTGGAGATGGCAAATGCTTACTTGTTCTGAGGAGAGAACAGGTAAAGGGACCACTCTTCATGATCTTTACACCACTTAGGTTTATATGCCTCAAACGTCCTCTTGAGACGGAAACAGAAGCTCTGTAACCCACAAGAGAGATGTATAAGCAAACTGAACAAGAACTACAGCTAATTACTACAGCTCTAAACACTAACTACAGCATTGTCAGGAGTTTAAAGTATTTAGTGTAGATAAGAACCTCCGGTTATAAACATTACGCTAATGGTCTCGATTCAATATATCAATAAAGAGGGATTCAAATGGATGCTTGTTTAAATTTGATGAATTACCATTTTGTAGCCCAACTGTTTATTTTCCAAATGTGTTTTCTGCAGTATACATTTTGCACAATTAAAATCCTTTTTGTCTAAACGTCTAATTGATGCTAGGTACTTGGCTAGAAAGATGGATTAACTTGAAGAAATGACACTATGAAGCAGCTGTAATTATGCGGATGGTAATACAATTGTGGGAAATCATTATAATAACATTTCCAACTAACTTCCACTTGTTCATATGAAGCACTGACACTTTTATGCAGTTTTTATGAACTTTTTTCATGTACTAAATTATGTCGTTTCAGTTAACACCATGCAGCACCTTTCAAACAATTGAAAGTGTTTTTCTTTTTCTTTTTTTCAACAGCTCAGTAGTGGCTCCATGATGCATAACTCAATTTTTTTTTGCAAGAAATAAAATAATTTCAGGAATATAAAAGACAACCTTTTTTTAAATTTATTAATTTTAACTTTTATTCATTTAGCAGATGCTTTTTCCAAAGCGACATATCATTCATTAATTTGGAGTTGGTAAGATTTTTTTATGTTTTTAAATGAAGTCTCTTATGCTCTCACCAAAGATATATTTGATCAAAAATAAACGGTAAAAACAGCAATATTGTGAAATACTATTACAATTTAAAATAAAATTTTTAATATTTTTTAAAATGTTAAAGCTGACTTTTTAAGCAGTCATTCCTCCAGTTTTCAGTGTCACATGATCCTTCAGAAATCATTCTAATATGCTGATTAATATGCTGCTCCAGAAACATTTCTTATTATCAATTTTGAAAACAGTTGTGCTGCTTAATACTTCCTTTCAAACAATTGAAAGTGAGTGTTTTTCTCTTTTTTTCAACAGCTCAGTAGTGGCTCCATGATGCATAACTCAAATTTTTTTTTGCAAGAAATAAAATAATTTCAGGAATATAAAAGACAACCTTTTTTTAAATTTATTAATTTTTTATAACTTTTATTCATTTAGCAGATGCTTTTTCCAAAGCGACATATCATTCATTAATTTGGAGTTGGTAAGATTTTTTTATGTTTTTAAATGAAGTCTCTTATGCTCTCACCAAAGATATATTTGATCAAAAATAAACGGTAAAAACAGCAATATTGTGAAATACTATTACAATTTAAAATAAAATTTTAAATATTTTTTAAAATGTTAAAGCTGACTTTTTAAGCAGTCATTCCTCCAGTTTTCAGTGTCACATGATCCTTCAGAAATCATTCTAATATGCTGATTAATATGCTGCTCCAGAAACATTTCTTATTATCAATTTTGAAAACAGTTGTGCTGCTTAATACTTCTGTGGAAACCATAATATATTCATTTTTCAGGATTCTTTGATGAATAGAAACTTCAAAAGAACAGCACAGAACAGAAATATAAACTTTTGTTTTTTTCTTTAAAAAAATCCAAACGTTTTAAAGATTACTACTATTCTAAAATGAGTAAAAAATAAATAAAATTTTTAATATTTTTTAAAATGTTAAAGCTGACTTTTTAAGCAGTCATTCATTCAGTCAAACATTTCTTATGATCAATTTTGAAAACAGTTGTGCTGCTTAATACTTTTGTGGAAACCATAATATATTAATTTTTCAGGATTCTTTGATGAATAGAAACTTCAAAAGAACAGCACAGAACAGAAATATAAACTTTTGTTTTTTTCTTTAAAAAAATCCAAACGTTTTAAAGATTACTACTATTCTAAAATGAGTAAAAAATAAAGAATAAGTTGTGCAAGTCCAGACTTTTGGCTGGTTGTGTATGTTATTTGTATGTAAGCCTGTAGTGTAGCCCTGTTGGTTTCTGTTTATTTCACAGCACTTGAAACTCAATTTCAAGACGAGGCCTCTTGAGTGAGCAGATATAAATATTTTTTAAAATGTTAAAGCTGACTTTTTAAGCAGTCATTCCTCCAGTTTTCAGTGTCACATGATCCTTCAGAAATCATTCTAATATGCTGATTAATATGCTGCTCCAGAAACATTTCTTATTATCAATTTTGAAAACAGTTGTGCTGCTTAATACTTCTGTGGAAACCATAATATATTCATTTTTCAGGATTCTTTGATGAATAGAAACTTCAAAAGAACAGCACAGAACAGAAATATAAACTTTTGTTTTTTTCTTTAAAAAAATCCAAACGTTTTAAAGATTACTACTATTCTAAAATGAGTAAAAAATAAAGAATAAGTTGTGCAAGTCCAGACTTTTGGCTGGTTGTGTATGTTATTTGTATGTAAGCCTGTAGTGTAGCCCTGTTGGTTTCTGTTTATTTCACAGCACTTGAAACTCAATTTCAAGACGAGGCCTCTTGAGTGAGCAGATATCATCACTCTGACACCAATAAAGGTCACTTTTCACCCACCAAGAAAAACAATTACTGCCTTCAGACTACGGGGCTGATCAATTACAGCATGCCAATTTGTCTCCTCACAAGACAAACCCCTGGGAAGACATCTTCGAAAAGCAAGTCATAAGCACTGTCTGACTATAACAAACAACACTGCATTAAACCATAACTTACATCATCCATGTCCTCCTCTGCAATGGAGTCTTCCTTGCTGAGGTTGGCAGACAGCTCAGATGGCAGGTGCAGGCTTCTTCCATTGCAGTCGTGGTAGTCTCCCAGTGAGCTGAAGCTGGGGGTTTGGGGCAGCTCAGGGATATCTAGAGAGCTGGGATGCTGCAGTGAGCCCACACTGATATTGGCCAGCTTCTCCACCTCCAAGTCTTCGTCCTCAAAGCTGCCCCTGCCATCCCCAGACAGCAGAGACTCCCTCTCCCCAGACGTGTCCTTCCTTTTCAAACTTGGCGCCCGTCCTAAGCTGTTCCAGCTTGACCTGCGGCTGCCCCAGTTACTGCCTGAGCCACGGGGGTGGCATGGAGATCTTCTTGGGCTAGTCTGGGATAGTAAAGGAATATGCCTACGTTACACATATTGCTTGTTCCTGCAATTAAGAACTACAGTCATTTCTAGCCTTTCATTAGTACTGGGGCACATCGAAAAGTGTCCCCATATTTTGATATTTTTTGACGATGTTTTGCATATAAACTGGCTTTATCTGCAGTAGAGAGTTGTTTACAAGCTGTACACGCAATAAAAAGCTGCTTTGTCACTGACAAACAATAGAAGACATTTGCAAGTTTTGTTTCCTACAGTGGATTTAAGGTACATATCCACCTCATCCATTTTTTGATTGTTTGTTTTCTGTCTTATAAAGTAATCACTTAAGGTTTTGGTGAGAGAAACAGTTGCAAATGATTCATTGCATGAGGGAACTGTCCGAATGAATCAAAGTGAATCAAAAAGAACAGTTTTATTAATAATATTTTAATGGGGAACAGCAGTATTTTACTCAGGCTCATGGCCCTGTGTCTAGCAATGCCCCTGACTATAGTAAAATAAATAGCAATGAACAATAAAAAAAAAAACACAAAATGACATTTATGCATTTGACAGACACTTTGAAAAAAAAAAAATCAAACATTTAAAAGGGCCTTAAAAATGTAATTTTTGTTAAACTTTTAATAAATTGCGTTTTAATATTGTAAGTTTCATGGCCGTCATTTTGACCGTTTTTAAATTTTAAAATGTAATAACTTTGCTGAAATAAAACCCATATAACGTCTCGGTTACGTATGGTAACCCTCGTTCCCTGAAGGAGGGAACGGAGACGTCACGTCGGATGACCGACGAAATTGGGATCTCGCTTAGAGAGACCAATCTACTTCGAGTGTAAACTAAACGAGCCAACGCACATTGGCATGCGATTATTGCATCCAGCTGCAGACATTCAAAGCTTCATTTTAAAACCTCAAAAGAAGCTTCGAATGTAAATATGATATGACAAAAATGGCATTCAGTTCAGTCAAGTATGAACGGTCAGAATGACCGCTATGGCCATTCTAGTAGTTATAGAATTCCAGTAGCTCTAGTGTTAAAGAGACATTACATTAAAGGGGTCATATGATGAGATTTCAATTTTTCGTTTCTCTTTGAAGTGTTACAAGTTCCTGATCCTGGTAGAGTAGACTACAATGCCGGCTGTTCTGACTCAAAGACTGTAAGTACGTTTTGTTTATATGAAGAATTTATTTTTAACCTTAAACCGCATAAACACATTTCATTTCACCAAATACACAAAATAATGTTCTTTTTAGCAACATCATATGACCCCTTTAAAGGTATGAGTCAGTGACAAACAATGAAGAAACAAAAAAATGAAGAAAATAGTTTAAAAATGTGCCATGTTTGTAAAAAAAAATTTGTTCTTCATATTTATGTTTGTTTTATTTTATTTTGAAAAAGCATACCACTTTCAGGAAAGGTTTAAATGTAATGAATATAAAAATATCATGCGGTGCAACTATCAAACAGAAAGTGATGTCATGTTGTCTATACACCTTGAATACGTTGTATTAAGTGTACACATATTAATCATGTTTTAAAAAAAATATTTAAAACATATTCTACAATACTTTGTCGAGGTAAAATATTGTAGAAAGTAAAATATCATACATTTTTTATTAATAATTATCTTCGTAGTATTTTCGTCGTAGAACATGACATTACGTAGAAACCTGAACTAATCTACGCATGTCATAATGATAAATGAAGACGTCACTTCCTGTTTTATGTTCTTTTCACTACTGTACTGTATGCTCAAGCAATCTATATGTGATGTCACTGTAATGGACACCTGTTTGTAATTTAACAGCTGTTTTTTTCTTACCAGGGATTTTTGATCAAAAGCATTTGGATCTATTGAGATGCCACTGCCCCGCCTGGACTCGGTCAAACCAAACACCGACTCGGGGCCGAGTGAGCTCTTCGGAGTGGGCATGGGGGTGGCAGCAGTGCGCATGATGATTGGAGGAGGCAAAGTGCCTCGAGGATCCACATGCCCATTCGCTGACATCATCAGAGAGTACATCTTCAACTCTGTTGGTGGAAGTAAAAGGGGTCATTCAAAGAAAGTCATCACCATCCAGTAAACAAAATAAAAAATGATTATCCATGAATGACAAAGTAGTAAAAGTAAATGGAAGAAGGACACATAAAAAGGGCATTTTCCACAGTAGATTCATATATGTGAAATGGTGATGTGGTTCTAGAGGACCACTGGCCTCTTTAATGGGGTCTGAAATGAACTTAACTATATGCCTGAATGAACAGGCTAAGAATAGGAGAAATCTATGTTGTGTAAAAAGTGTGCATTTTACATGTTAGCCGGCAATAACATTTTATGTGTAAAAGAAAGTAACCTGTAGCTCGTAATTCCCCCATCTTCTCTTCCTCTTCAAAGTTCACCGAGCGCTTTTCCTCATCTGCATCTGACCTGTTAGCATCTCCCTGCAAAACACAAGAGCTTTCTGTGGACAGCTCCCAGTATTTCAGTAACCACTCAGCCCACTAAAGTGTTATTCAGGATGCACTGAAGCTAAACAGGAGCCGTTCTCTCAGAGGACGTCGGCCTCTGGCATCAACAACACACTGGCCTTCACTCAGTCACAGCCTGCTGTGCATACAGACAGCTGTGGTGCCCATATTATCAGTACTCTGTCTGCTACCCTGTTAGACCTCGATTGCGGTTAGGGTTGTGCGAAGTTGGTGTTTGTTTTAGCCTTTGCAGGTTTACACCTACTAATAACAAGTTCACAATTCACACAGTCCCCAACATGACAGATGGGCCAAACACTGCAGCACTGTATCAGCAATGCAGTTTAACTCCCCAGACTATCTGGAGAAAGCAGCTACTTTGTTTGTGCACAGATCTGCATGCTTAAGAAGCCAAATTCTGTAAATCCCTGAAGCACAAGTTCAACCTTGTTCAAGGAGCGACCAATTTGCATATTAGCTACATATTTAGAGTTCGAATTAACATATATAATGTACAGTATGTTCGATTTAATTCCTATTCGATATTTATTTAATTTCTATTTTGTAGATAATATAAACTTTACATGTACAAAACAAGTTGTGAGGACTGTGAAAAACGGCACAAGCGTCTTCATGCTTGTTAAGCTAAATCTGAAGTAATGAACACAAAGGCTTACAACTGTTAAACAAATCTTCATTTTAGCTGTTGATTTAGACATGGAGTTGATTTATTGGTTTATAAGATGTAAATTTTGATGTTTTATATTTATTTTTATACATTCATGGTGTAAAAAAAGCAGTTAATTGAAGCACATTCTTTACTTTTTTACATTTGATGCTGTATTAATTTAATTATTTAAAGTGTCCCAATATTTTGACAGTATTTTGATAATGTTTTGGATGTTTGGATATAAATTGGCTTTACCTGGATTACAGTTGTTCACAAGCTGTATGTGCAATAAAAAACTGCTTTGTCACTATAACAAACAATAGAAGACATTTGCAAGTTTTGTTTCGTAAATATCCACCTCGTCCAACATTTTTCCAACAGTCTTATAAAGTATCCCATTACCATTTGGTATAGGAAACCACTGCAAACGATTCAGTGCCTGAGTGAACTGTTCAAATGAATCAAACTGAATCACGAACAATTGTAAAGTTTGACTGATTAAATCGAAAGAGTCATTCATTTGCAAAAATGGTTCTATCAACAGCTGATAGAAAACATACGTCTTGACTGCCGAAATATTATTTGGAAGAATGATACTTAGGTCAAATACTTATTTTTATGTTGACTGCAGTGAGCAATGAAGTTTAACTCCCCAGACTATCTGGAGAAAGCAACTGCTTTGTGCACATATCTTTAGAAAAAAAAAACACTACCGAAACTGAGCCAGCTGAAATAGATGTTTTTTTTTTGTTACCTCTGCCTGAAATCCCTCCACTAAGATGGCCACCAGTAGGTTAAAGAGCACATAATTCCCAAAAGTCATCAGAGCCACAAAGTACAGAGCCGCCCATGGGGTGGTGGAAGCCATTCCATTATAGAGGACCACGTTCCAGTCTTCCTGGGTCAGGATCTGAAATACAAACGTAAGCAGCTTGAGAAACAGAAGAGGAAAAAATCTGCGATGTATCAATTAAATGTGCAATAGAGTAGTGTTTTGTACATGTAATTTCCTGCATCTGAATTACATAGTGGAGGAAATTAATACAGAATTTGATGCCGTAGGTCCAATTTGAGTAGTGTTTTGTGATGATACTGTAAAAACTATTCAAAGTTCTGCTTCTTACTGAAGTGAAAGTAATTGGCTGTCCCAGTCTAGCAATTAAGTCTTTTTTAACTGCAAAATAATGTTGTGATAATCTAATGAGAATAGCTGCAGTACAGCATTATACAGATACAGTGCAGGTTCAGCAACTCAGCTTCATCACAGAAAATTGTGCTAATGCAGGAAATAATGCACACAAAGGCCTTCCATTGTAGGCAGCTGCATAGTAGCTACTATATAGCTCAAGATATTGATATGGAGTTTATAAATAGGTTCATGGGATATACAAATATGTATAATATCATAAATAACCCTAACCTGAGAGACATAAGCAATTTATTTATTTATGGCCAGTGTTGGGGAGTAACTAGTTACATAACAGTGTTACGTAATTTGATTACGAAATAAATGTAATCCATTACATTTACTGAGAAAAAAATGTGTAATTAAATTACAGTTACTTATATGTCAACGATTACAAAGGGGGTTACATCTGAATATTTTTTGTAAAAAGTAGGATACGTTAAATAATATTAATTTGTTGCTTTGCCTGTTTTGATGTGCACGATGCCTTTAAAGGCCATTTAGTAAAGTGATGCTATTCTGATGCTTTTGATTGGTTCTCTTGTTTGAATTTGCAGTGCACCACTTCTGCCAGTTATTGTACATCAATCCACATTGCTGCTGAAAGCTTTAGGCTACAACCTGTCTGAGAGTTGATTAACTGATTAGCAGTTGAAAACATTTGCTAGAAATTTAGAGAAGTAATCAAATGTAATCAGCTACATTAAAAAAGTAACTGAAATAGTTACACAACTTAATACATTTTAAATAGGGTAACTTGTAATCTGTAACCTATTACATTTCAAAAGTAACCTTGCCAACACTGTTTACGGCACACTGCATTTGATATGTCAATGTCTCAGAGTATTAAATAAAAGTTGAAAATAATGTTTCGTATTAAGGACAGGTCTACACTGTTTGAGGTCTACACAACTTGGATTACGTAAAAATGTACAATTTAATTCAGTGTGTTACTTGCTATTTCTTTGTAATTATTGTGAAATTTACAAGCAATTTCTTAGTAAAAAAATTGTTTCTACACCCATTTTTTCCCCCCAGTGTATGCATTGCCTAACCCCAGCACAGCCAGCACAGTCTCTCTTCTGACCTGAAACACAGTGACAATGGCCCACAGCAGGGAATCAAAGTTTTTCCTGTCTGGAATGGTGTCTCCATTCTCCATTTGCAGGCTGAATTTGCATCCAAAGAGGTGCATTCCAAGAATGCTGTATTGACAGTAAAAGAAAAATGAAATGAATAAACATTTGTGCTAATTCCAGAATTATGCTGATGACAAGACAACACATTTTCAGCACATTACTACTCACAAACTAGAATTAATGTTGCACAGTGTTTTCTATAAATCAAGATTATAGTCTTGGTGACACTGCACACCAAGCTCGGTTCTAATTGGCTGAGTGAGTTGTGGGTGTGGTCTGCACCTGAATGTGAAGATGAAAAGCATGAGCAGCATGCAGAATGTAGCCACGTTGTCCATGGTCTTCATCAGGACCACCAGCTGTCTGCGCAGAGCAGGGAGGAAGCGCACCAGTTTGAGCACACGCAGGAGACGAAACGTCCTCAGCACTGACAGACCCCCATCCGCCTGCCCTATGATCTCCCACACACTGTCACAGAAACACATGGTTATATTTAATGCATTTCTATATATAATAGTTCAGATAAAATAAAAAAAATCATAACCTCAACAATGCTTACATACAGTATGTTTAAATGAATATGTATTTAAAAAAATTATTTCCCACTATCCTTCATAGTAGCTTCTGGGTAGCTGATGCATAACATCCATTTTTTTAATTACTACAATTTTAGGTCATTTTAATTTATTTTTTTTAACATTCCATATTTTTCATTTCATAATTGCAAAATATAAATTTTCTGTTTTTTTGCGTATTTGATTATACACTAACTGTTTGGGGCCAAATTGTAATGATATTTCACAATATTACTGTTTTTACTGTATTATTATCCAAATAAATCCAGCTTTGATTTATTTCAAAAACATTAAAAACTTTTAAAATGCATTGTATATTTAGTAAGTTTAGTATTTTATTAAGTATTATATAAGATATAGACACATACAGATAAATAAAAGGTCTTACCTTATGACTACAATAATCCCATCAAAGATGTTGTAGGGGTTCTTGATATAGCCAAAGATGCCAAAGGCCAGAAGTTTGAAGAGCATTTCGAGGACAAACATGCTAGTGAAGACGATGTTGCTAATCTCCAGAATGTTTGTCAGCTCCTCAGGCTGTGAGAGGAAACAGAGCCACACCTCATTACCTTCTGCAGGCCAAAGTCATGCCAAGATACTGCTGGGAATATAACATATGAGTGACCTTAATCACTGACCCTCATAATGGCACCTTCACACACCTTTACTCTCACAACATCCCATGAAACGCCTGAGGATGGGAGTCAGACTACTGTATATAAATACAAAGAACTGCAGCACATTCGAATGATAAATGAACAGTTTATGTAACACAATACCTCTGGGCCAAATAATAAAGATATTTCGAAGCAATTACGATTGTTCATTTTCACACAAACAGCTCCAGGGCTGAGGTTAAACAAGCAAAATAAAACCCAAAGCAGTATAAGCTCTTTTATTGAGAGCAAAGCAATGCAGATCAATCAGACGGACATTACCTCTAAAATCTGTCCATCACAAGCAGTTTCAGGGCCAGAGAATTAGTCTCCTTACATTTGCTGATGCAGACTATACCAGCTGAAGAACTGAAGAATTACTACTGCACTCTTCAGTTCTTTAGCATAGTGCAAATCAATAAACACATTTTAAAGGAAGCATCAATGATATGAGCCTCTTGCTTCTGCTGGCCATTATAAGAGCAGCAACCCTCAGCATTCACCTGGATACTGCTCACATTAACACGGTTATAAAATCAAAACGTCAAACTGTTAGACAATCACCATCGCTACGGGCAAGCTGAAAGTCACTGTGTTAAACACGTCCGTTTAGAAAGATAAAACCAGTGTACATTTGAGCCTATAGGGTTTCACTGCTCTTGTCTTATCAGTGCTTTTAAAGACACATAAACCTGCATTAGTGCATTAGATATCATTAACTAGCCTAACAATTATTTTACAGTATTTAATAATGCTAATGTAATTTCTACATACACAAGTTGTATAAATTAACATTAATGTATTATTAACAAACATGAATTAACAAATAACTTTATTGTAAATTGTTAGCAATGAAATATGTTTCTATTAAAATAGAAGCTATCTATACTTATCTCATAATTGAAACAAACCTTTGCAGGTATAAACCATATCCAGCAAATAACTGAAGTAAAACTGCGCTGACAGGTCACCACTAGGGGGCTCCACGGCCTCTGCTGCCTGCATTGATCTACATACATTAATCAACGTACTTCATGAATATTTATATGCCACTTCCCCAGACTGCTTGTTACCCAGGAACAACAGATTAGTAATGGATTAGTAAAAGAATAATGAAAACCCTTCATTATATCCTATTCGACTGCAATGTTAGATTAGACAAGCATTTTCAGCCTTACGGGCATCAATCTTTGGTTCTAAACAATTTTAGCATCATCAATTTAGTAGGCTATTTGTACATTGGTATTGAAAGAAAACAAGATAAACCAAACCAGAAAAACATGCTAGCAGTGTCAACATAAAACAGATGGTAGTCACATTTTCAGTGGGCAAACTTCCATTTAAAGCTTACAATTTATGCAACATATATACATAAACAGATGTGCTTGTGTGTGGTGTCCAACAGGTGGCTTTATGAATCATTATTCCAGCAGCGGACACCACCTCAGGTGCCAAGATAGCTAAAGTGTGTTAACTGTAATATGGTTTGAAATAAAAATATGATGCTAATTTACCAGAACAACTCTGAAGCAACAGATTCAAAAACATACCATGGGGCAAAAACATTGTTTAGTGTAATTTTCCTCATAAAGTGAGACACATGCCATTATGCAGTGCCATAGACTGAGCCAAGTCGTGATGAATTCTAAACACAATCTTCCAGCCTGTGAATAATTTTTCCAACAAAATGGCGAGAGAGGATTAGCGCATTTCTGTTTTAGAAAGTTATACAATTACACAACAATATTATGTCTATGATACATCCTAACCAGACAATCTAGCTCATCCCCTCTTCAACAAAACCATATAGGGATAGTTCACAAACTAACAAACACACAAACAACCTCACAACCAAAAAACAAAAATTCTGTCATTATCTACTCACCATCATGTCATTTCAAACTTGCATGACTTTTTTTCTCCTCCAAAGCTAAATGTGACAGTATTTTGACCACTCTTCCACTATTAGAAATAAAGGTTCTTTATTGGCATTGGAAACTTTAACATCCATGGAACCTTTCCATTCCACAAAAGCTTCTTTATACTGGAAAAAAAAGTTCTTTAGATTATTTAAATATTCATGGTCTTAAGAATTTGTTCACAAATCAGATTCTTGAACTCACTGATTCAACAATACAGACGCTGCGATTGTGCTGTGAAAATAATCAGTAAATATGTAAATTTCTATATGTTTCTTACACAAATCTATTGTATGAGGTCAGAAGAGGAATATAGTGTATGGACTATTTTTATGATACTTTTATGGTGCTTGTGGGGGCTTTATTAAGTCCTTTTCATGTCCTTTCAACATGAGGGTGAGTAAACGATGACATTTTTTATTTTCGACTGAGCCATTTACACTTCACACAAATCAAATATCAATCCCAGCTTTCCTGAACATGGTCTGTCTGAGTGGAAAGCTACAAATTCCCACTGCTGCTGCATCAAGCACATTTGCTGGACAGAGCAATGGAAAAGCGACGACAGTGAAAATGCATGTTGGGACACTGGGTTTTCAGTGGCGGCAACATGGCAGACTAAAGGAGAGTGATGTTAGCAGAGAACTGCTGCACTTCTCCAGAGGGAGTCAGCTGCTGCACCCTTTACTGCCCCATTCCTCCATCATATCCCATGATGCATAACACACATCCCCCACTTCTTTATGAACCTCTGAAAGCAGAGCAATTCAGAAAAGGCAAAAGGAATGAAAAACAACAACACTGTCTGTGACTTTCACGGCTATTTGCGATAATGCTCATCATTTTACAGCTCTAAACCAATCAATGACCAGCACAATCCGAAGATAAACACAGCATGATGTGTTTGATAAATACATGTATGATTTTGATGAGAATCTGGGTGAAGCTATACACACATGTGCTTTGTAAATGAGTATTTGATGCATAACGTATCAATGAATATCTATCTTACATCCTACTGTAATGGGTCAACACTTCTTTTAAAGGTGCAATAGGGGATTGTCTTCAGAAACATTTTTTGTTATGCTGGTTAAAAGTCTCTTCACATCCCGATAGCAATCATTAAGTTAAGTGGTCTAAATGTATTTATCTGTATTTATATATTCTGTGGAAGGCGTAGGACCAAGAAATCGGTCCGAGATTTTTCATTGACTTTCCTACCTGCCTGTCAAAGTATGTATTAGCATACATCTGCGCACCTGGTTCACGCAGACAGGATACGTCATCAGCGCGTTCACGCACGCTGTGCAGACAGAGCGAGAATGGCAGACAAACATCAACAACCCGAACTTCCTTCCTGGTATTGTAGTACTTTTAAAGTTTTCTCACCGGTGAATGACACATGATGTATTGTAGTAATGTTGTCTCTGATCGTCTGATTTGTGTGTGTATATGCGTCCAGGGGGCGTGGCTTTGAACGGCGATTTGTAGGGAGGGTGGGACGTTCGCGTTCAGTGCTATCAGGCTAAAGTTAGCATTTTCCAAGATCTCCTACTGCACCTTTAAAGCGTTTAATTTTTTGTGCCTCTAGTGACATCAAGTTGAATTGCAATTTGTTTGAGCAGCCCGACTATATGGAGCGAATTTTGTGCTAATATTCATCAAACAAATCCAACAAATATTCAAATAAACATAATCTGCTTTGCAAAGAAAAACTCGACTTTCAAAAAAAAAAAAAAGTCAGAATTGCAAGATGTAAACTCGCAATTGCAAGAAAAAAACATCAGAATTGTGAGATAAAAAAACACAATTACCTTTATTTTTTATTCAGTGGTGGAAACAGGCTTCCATACTACAGAATACATTATTCACTTGAAATTAGTTTATTATTCAGCTAAATTGATTAGACATAAAAAGACTGGCTTAACCAAAAGTCTAAGTTTGGGGCGGGGCTAGGGGTTTAACCAACTAATGAAGAGTGGAAACTATTGAAGTTTAGAAACTTTTTGGTGATACACACTGCACTTTGGCAAAATAATTTTTTAAAGGCATAAATATTCATTGTAGTCTTTCAATTAATACAATGGACCTTTTTCACATTTCCGGGTTTCTCAGCAGCGGAAGTCGTCATAGTTGGGTAAACTTGAAGAGCAGTGAATGGGAGAGCACCACAAATATATTTTTTGCATTCAAATAGCAAAAGAAAAAACTCCACGATAGTGTTTTCATGACTTTCAATAAAAGGAAAAAATTGAGACTGATAACGGCAGTCAGAAGAGAGAACGATGTCAAATTTACCATCCCTCCCATAGACACTGCATTAGAAACACCCTCGCATTAGCCTTAACTGTTTTTTTGTAATTTGATGCAAAGGTGATATAATACAAAGAATAGTGTTATAAACGTAGATACATTTTTTTTTAAATACAAGTATGAAAAACTTTCGAGGATTTACGATGCTGATTACCATTAAACGCGTCATCACAGTCTTGTGAAAAGGGTCCATAACAGGAAAGCTTCAAGAATAATAATATACAAAAAAAAAAAACTATTGCCATTAAAAACTATCACTTTGCCATTGGTCACAGAAACAAACAGCCCCGTCTTAAACTCATGCCATTGGCTGAGCCACTGTTACTATGTTGTGCTGGTCAGGATGTTCAAACAAACAGAGGAATGTTTTGATAAACCCACAGAGTCATTGTGTTTACACCTTCTCGAGAATCAGCCAACAAATGCCATACAAACGGCTTCAAAATACTTTTAGAAGGAGAACGGTACATCTCACTGCAAGGATGTGTCCACTTCCCAAAAGTACTTCATGTGAGCTATTCAGCCTCAGAGGTAATGAACATGTCTATCATTTATCAAAGTGAAATAACTGTATGTGCAGTGGAGACATGCGTGAGTCTTCGGTGATGGGGTGAATAGTGGCGTAGCCTCTGTGAAGTGACTTTGACTGATGCAGTAATGAAGACTGTCAGTGGCCCCATG
The DNA here is from genome assembly GCF_001515625.1 of Sinocyclocheilus rhinocerous. Taxonomy (NCBI): domain Eukaryota; kingdom Metazoa; phylum Chordata; class Actinopteri; order Cypriniformes; family Cyprinidae; genus Sinocyclocheilus; species Sinocyclocheilus rhinocerous. The sequence goes on from NW_015624123.1 coordinate 292,857, forward strand.
TAAATCCGATTAGGTGGCTGATTGACTCGAGAGTGCAGAGACTCTGCTGAGATACTAAAAGCATTCAGTACATAGATCAATGCAGCCAGCCTTATCTCATTCCTGTAATCCTCCCTCAATAACTACTATGGCGACAGTGTATTCCAATAGCTGGCAGTACAGTAACAAACACCTATATGGATAAGCCTTGAACCATTTGATTTTAAGTAAATGGCAATTACTCCGTAAACAACCTGTCTATCACATTGTGCAAAGTATTAACTGCAGGCAATTTTTTGCAGTTACATTTATTTTTTTATTTAGTGCTTGTGGACTATGAAAGCCTGTTTCCAAATCAGAGGAAACAATAAAAAAGTAACTGAGAAAAAACAAAGTCACAATTGTGAAATTTAAAGTTATATCGTCAGATATAAAGTAACATTTTGAGATAAAGTTATATTGTGAGATATAAAGCCACACTGGGAAATAATTTATTTTGCAATAACAAGAAATAAAGTCAAAATGTCAGTAAATAAAGTTTCAGTTGTGATATATAAAGTAGCAATAACCTTTTTGTTTTACTCTGAAATGGAAACAGCTTTCCATAATGGACCGTATTTGTGACATGTCGACAACAATTTAATACGGGAAGCACATTTAATGTAAATAAACATATAATGAAAGACTAGCCAACAAGCAAGCAGCATCACAAATAGATGCTTAAAACTATCAGACATACAAAAAAAAAAAAAACATAACTCAAAAACACTGTTTACAGGAACTTAGGGCTGGACAATAATTCAATATCAATATGTATCGCGATATAATTTTTTTCAATAACGGTGATATGATTTTTAAACACATTTCCGATATTTCGATATACATTACCAGTGTTTCCCATACATTGATTTATTTGTGGAACTCTGTAAACCTTACCCACAGAAATGATATTGGTAACTAGTGCTGGGCAGTATACCGGTTCATACCGAATACCGGTTTTTATTTTTGTTATGAAGTAGAAAATATGGTTAACACCTGGTCATGCATGAAAAAAAAATACCGTCTTGTACCGTGAAACCGGTATAATTTTGAAAAATACCGTGATATAAATTTTTGGTCATACCGCCCAGCACTATTGGTAACACAATCACAAGAAGTTCTTCCACCTCTAAAAGTAGTCTCACCTCAAAAGACACTTTACAGCTCAAATAACAATCATTTTACTGTAGAATTTATGTTAATTCTTTAAAAACAGACCTAAGAATTTCTATGCAAGGAGGTCTCCAAATCCCCAAATCACCATAACAAATGTCTGCTAACTATTTTCACCTCTTCTGCTTCTGAAATAAGGATTAAAAGATCCCTATTATGTGTCTTGGCTTAATTAGACAACATGAGCTGTTCTTTAAAGTAGCATAACGATTAAAGATTTTACTTCAGAAGCAGACGTGCTACCTAGGACCCACATTGGTATTCAATAAGCTATGCTTTAGTCAAAGAGCAACCAATCAATCATATATAATCACACATAATTAAATGTAGGATAAAAGGGTTTGTTCAGATCTATTATTAGCGTACTTACCTCCAATTGTGAATATTGCTCTTTCAATGATGTAAAGTCAAGTGTGACACCGCAAGGTGCAGCTGAACCTTATTTCTACCAGAGCTGCTAAACATTATTTCAACAACAATCGCTCTCCAAATGGCCTTTTAGCAAAGTTACAATATTTAATTTCATACAAGTACTACCCACAGTGCAGTTATCAAATCTAGTGCAATTTACAGTACATTGAGCAGGAATGTTTTTTCTGCTGGCCTTGTTGAGCCAGTTTTTTTTTTACCTGCCCTGCCCATTGCACTGGCCTTGGTAGATTGCGCTGGTCATTATGGAAATAAGATGTTGCGTCGGTGTTCTTTAACTTTTTTGAAAATTGTCAACTATTCCTAATTGATACTTCTAAGACTTTGTCAGCTCCTTAGACAGCCTCATTTGTGTCAGAAATTTTAATGAGATTTAAATTAGCAGAATTTCTAACAATTAGTACATTACAGAATACCAAATGTTCACGTTTGCAAGACATAAAATGCATGTTTCTTGGCACTCGAATCAACTGGCTGAAATCCTGGAAGTAGGCCATCGGGCCATTCTTACTGTTAATCCAAGATTGAGTATTTATTTTATTTATTATACAACAATGTCAGTAAATGTTTAATTTCCACTCATAAAAAGTATTCAGTTTATACACAAGACTCCTCTACACAATACCAGCAGCAGAAAATGTACTGTAACCACTTTATATGATATCAAGCATCCACACACATTTCTTACTGCGAGAACTCTATCTGATTGGCTAAATGTCAAACCACAGGATTAGGTATGAAACCAAGAGTGGAAACATCGCAACTTGAAACAACACAGCAAGGAGAGATAGAAGTGCAGTCCGAGGCACTGCAGCACAACACAGTTATATAACCAGGAGATCTGTTCACCCAATAAGGCTATGAATCCTCATCACTGTTTCTGAATGAAAAATAAATAGCAAGCTAATCCCAGTGCATACCACCCATGAAATTCTGATGAGGAATATGTTATGATATGGTCTGTTTTATTGCTTTGTTTCCTTACAAGCAGTCTTTATAACAACCATCCTTTTGTTTTTCCTGACCACCAATCAATATTAAAGTAATATAAGTCCTGTCTGACAGTAGCAGATGAAAAATCAGGCTATTCATTAAAGAAGCCACACTTGCACTCACCTGCTCATGGTATTCAATGCCCATACTCAAGGTGTTGATGAGGATGGCAATCATAATTCCTCGATTAAAGTATTTGCTATTTACTATGCGTATCAATCTGTCCCGGAAGTCATCCCAGTACTGAGCCAGGCGGTTACGCTCCTCCAGGATTTTATGATGGGATGCACGGCAGGGTTTGAACTCTGCTCCATGGGAGAACTCGTACACCACGTCCCCTTCTGATCTGGAGTAGTCTGAATCACCGAGCTCCACATCCATGGTCTCCAGGGCCCTTGCACAATACGGGCAGCTCAGGAGCTCAAGAAGCAGTGGACTGGGCACCACACCAGCCATCTGCAGCAGCACACGACTGTGGCCTACATGGGAAAAAACACAGTTAGTCAACAATTAGTCAATGCAATTAGGAAACGCAAAAGTATTGCATTTGCTTTATGATGCATCTTTTGTAAATGAAGCATTTGCCAAATGGTACTTTTGCATACAAAGTAACAATGTAACTTAATTAGTAATCATTCTGCTTTTAAAAGTAACATTCCCCAACACTGAAGGCTTATTTGTCTGTTTCTCTTGTGCATTACTTCCTTCTGAATTGAGGACATCTCTCAGGAGGGACTGATTGTGCATGTCTAAATCATTCACATGAGTTACTCTATCTGGCGTCTAACTCAAACATCAATAGATCCCACAACCAACTTAATGTTTATTGTAAGGTTGCTTATTTGAATTATGACACCTAATTCCATTTTTAGCAGTCAAGCCAATAAAACCGCTTACTTCAGCTAGTTTATTAGTCTAGTAGCTTACTTATCTAGCCATGGTCATGAAAAATAGGCAGTGCTCTATGTGTTCTGTTCAAGTGCTTCACCCTCTCTTGATCTCACAATCTTAAATAAAACTAATCGGTCTAATCAGAGGATGTCTGTGGCTGTACTCTTATACTAATGTGTTGCCTGAGGACGTAATCATTCACAGTGGCCCACTTTAGCCTGTGGTAATGAGCTGAAGTGGAGGTGACTCAAGCTGCAATCAAAAATTACTGTTGGCAGAGGCAGTGAATTTGAAGTAAACATGCAGTACATATTCCTGTTGACAGAAACCCACAAATAGTCATTCTGCAACAGACTGATATAGAAATTAAAACTGGCTTGAGCATGAAAGAAATGCCTTGGTTATCTGGGGCTGAACAAACAACCTAACGCAAAACCAAATGCACTACATTCTACTCATTCATTCCAAACATATACAGTACTGGGACCCCGCGGTAAATTTGTCACTGTAATGCCTTGAAGTGTTACACATTTAAAGGGATAATACAACAAAATTCATTTTCTGTCATCTTCCATGACTTCTGAAGCTTTTATGTGAGAAACAACTTTATGTGAGGAACAGGCCATATTTTAAAGGGATAATTCACTCAAAAATGAAAATTCTGTCACCATTTATTCATCATCATGACATTCTAAACCTTTATGACTTTTGCTCTTTTGCAGAACACAAAAGAAGAGATTTTGAATTATACTTGAAACTAAATGGTTACCATTGACTTCCATTGTATGGACAATAAAAAAAGCTATATTATAAAATATATATAATTTTATGTTCCACAGAAGTAAGTCATACAATCTTAGAGCATGAGGTTGAGTAATCGATGAAAAGTTTCTGAGTAAACCATCTTTTAAGTCATATTATCTACACGTCACAATTGCTTACAAAATGCACAAGAGCCAGTTGCTGTCTCCAACCAAATTTTTCACATTTTTAAAGCGTATTTCAGAAAATTTGCCAGAAGAATGAGTAAAACAGCTCACATAATGAATGCCACTAGTTGACATATAACTTCTGACTTCTGGAGTAAAAAAAGAAAACTCCTTTTTGTTCCATGTCCAGCATCTTGCCTCATATTCTATGCCCAAATAGTCAAAACCCATCTTTTATACAATAAATAAATAAATAAAATAAAACACAACTTCAATGTGCATTTTGACTTTTCTGGCATTAAACTCAAGAAAATTCACCTCAGTCTAGTGCATAACACTTTGAGAGAATATTTCCATTCAAGTTTTCAAATTAAACATTTTAACTTAAAATAGTTGTATAGATATCCAGCAAGTGACATTTGGCATCACTGATGCCCTAAGACCGCATAATTGAATGTATGCAAAGGTGAATTAAATTAAAAAAAGAAGTTATATGGGTTTAGAATGAGGATTTTTATATTTGGGTTTCTGGTTACTGCTTACCTAGAAACCCCAGCAGATGAGATCATTGGAAGCCAACTGATATTTTCCCTCCAATCACAGAGTAAGCTTACTGCCTATCCTTCTGACAAGAGGAATCAAATGTTGGCATAAGATTTCAAAGTGCTTGATAGCCACAGTTGCTAGTGGAGTGCTGGCAGTCGCCTCACTCCTTTAAAGATTGTGTTAATGACTTTAACATTTGAAGTATTGATTTTCTGTCACATTGGTAAAGGGCTGCCTAACAATCACTTCTCAGAACGCCTTTCATTATCCTGAAACAGGCTATGTGAGGTGACTACAACTGGACCTGATATGAAGTGGAAACAATGGCTATGAAAAACTCACTATGTTCTCCCATGAGCTGGTGCAGCTTCTCAAAGGGATCAATCGCATCACATCCCGTATTTGCATCCGACCCCCTCCTTCCTTTCCCTGCAGAACTGCTGCCTGTATAGCTGCAAATGAGGGAGGGCAAGATGGTCGGATAATTCATCCCGCTGTTTAGTCGCCCGAGCGCCGGCACACCCACAGCGGTGCTCGTTCGCCCTTGCGGGGCCTCCTGAAAGTCACCTTGATAAATGCTGTGCACTGACTGGGTCCTGGAAGAAAGATTGTGCATGGCGGTTGGCTGTGAGGACACGGTCAGTTGCGGCCCCATTGCGATGGACCTCATTTCCAGAGCCTCGCCGGGCCCCGTAGCGGTCACAGGACTGGGGCTGCCATTGCTGAGGTGACAGTGCTGCCGTTGGTGCTGTTGGATGAGGTTGTGGATGGAGCGAACCCAATGTCCGCCACCCCTGTGCCTGCTGTGACCATTGGCCCCCCCGCCGCCGCCTCCTCCTCCTCCCCCACTCAGCCCGCTGTTGGGGTTCACCTTCTTTCTGCGCTTGCTCTGCCAGCCGCTGTAGATGCGGGAAGCACGGCGCTTCACCTTGCGGTACAGGTGGCTGATGTACCTGAGCATTTCCTCGTAGCAGCTCCCCGGCTCAGAGTAGCTGGCGAGGGTGCTGTCGTTGGAGAGGTAACGTGCTCGCTGCTCCTGCATCAGCTGGTTCTCACGCTGCTTTGTTTCTGAGAACTGGGTTGCTATTACAACCAGGCACAGGTTGATCATGAAGAAGGAACCCACCTGAGACACACAAAAGCCACTTTAGTTTATCATCATGAGCTAACGTAAGAAGTCTTTAAAGAATCTCTTTAATGCCTGGTTTACACCGTACATGTAATTGGCGCATACTGTATACACTACCGTTATATTCTGAAATATTGTTACAATTAAAAATTTCCATTTTAATATATTTTTAAATGTAATATAATTTTAAAATGTGATGGCAAAGCTGAATTTTCAGCATCATTACTCCAGTCTTCAGTGTCACACGATCCTTAAGAAATCATTCTAATATGCTGACTTGCTAATCAAGAAACATTTCTTGTTATTATCAATGTCAAAAACAGTTGTGATGCTTAATATTTTTGTGGAAACCATTAATTTTTTCATGATTCTTTGATGAATAGAAGGTTCAAAAATTAGCATTAATTTAATCTTTTGCAACAATATAAATGTCGGTTTTAAAGGGGTCATATGATGCGATTTAAATTTTTCCTTTCTCTTTGGAGTGTTACAAGCTCTTGGTGCATAAAGAAGATCTGAAAAAGTTGCAGACTAAAGTCTCAAATCCAAAGAGATATTCTTTATAAAAGTTAAGAGTCAACCACGCCTGCCTAAAACGGCTCGTTCTAACACGCCCCCACATATCTAGTCAATTTAATCCATCCTTGCTGAATACAAATATGAATTAAAATTAATTAAATCTTACCTACCCTAAACTTTTAAATGGTAGTGTATATTTAGGTATATTTTGCTCAATTCAGGAATCAAGCTGTAATTTTCAAAGGCATTCTCAATTCTGAATTTTAAATAATATAACACTGACAAACAGATCTATTTGTAATGTCACCTATATAAATTTTAATATGTACACACACACACACACACACACACACACACACACATATATATATATATCTATATGTGATGAGCAGTGCCTGGTTTTCTCCACACATACCGCTTAGAATTAAGGCCAAAAAGTTCTATCTTGGTCTCATCAGACCAGAGAATCTTATTTCTCACCATCTTGGAGTCCTTCAGGTGTTTTTTAGCAAACTCCATGCGGGTTTTCATGTGTCTTGCACTGAGGAGAGGCTTCCGTCGGGCCACTCTGCCATAAAGCCCCGACTGGTGGAGGGCTGCAGTGATGGTTGACTTTCTACAACTTTCTCCCATCTCCCGACTGCATCTCTGGAGCTCAGCCACAGTGATCTTTGGGTTCTTCTTTACCTCTCTCACCAAGGCTCTTCTCCCCCGATAGCTCAGTTTGGCCGGATGGCCAGCTCTAGGAAGGGTTCTGGTCGTCCCAAACGTCTTCCATTTAAGTATTATGGAGGCCACTGTGCTCTTAGGAACCTTAAGTGCAGCAGAATTTTTTTTTGTAACCTTGGCCAGATCTGTGTCTTGCCACAATTCTGTCTCTGAGCTCTTCAGGCGGTTCCTTTGACCTCATGATTCTCATTTGCTCTGACATGCACTGTGAGCTGTAAGGTCTTATATAGACAGGTGTGTGGCTTTCCTAATCAAGTCCAATCAGTATAATCAAACACAGCTTGACTCAAATGAAGGTGTAGAACCATCTGAAGGATGATCAGAAGAAATGGACAGCACCTGAGTTAAATATATGAGTGTCACAGCCAAGGGTGTGAATACTTAGGACCATGTGATATTTCTGTTTTTCTTTTTTAATAAATCTGCAAAGATGTCAACAATTCTGTGTTTTTCTGTCAATATGGGGTGCTGTGTGTACATTAATGAGGAAAAAAAATTTAACTTAAATGATTTTAGCAAATGGCTGCAATATAACAAAGAGTGAAAAATTTAAGGGGGTCTGAATACTTTCCGTACCCACTGTATATATACATTACATACTGTACATGCATACATTTAATTATTATTTAACAGAGCAGGGCTGAGGAACATTTTATTCCCTTGAATGCCATATCTGTCTGAATTGTAATTCGGTAAATTCCATTTCCTGTAATTCCAATTTAAATTCCTGAAGGATGTAGCACTTCGTTTCAAACCCATAAACTGAATTAAAGAATGAATTATGTCTAACCCTGATATTAAGTTCACAGAAATTACACTGCATGTTGCAGTTGCCTGCTGCTGCTCTACTCTACTCATGTATGCGGTGTGAAACAGGCTAAAAACATGAAATACTTTCAATTAGAGTATACTTACTATAATAAGCAATATAAAATATATAAAATTGTAAAAGGAGTGGGCATCCATAACATAATACATGATGTCCACCCATCCTTCCAAAGTAATAACCTGCAAAAACAGAAGAGAAATTGAGATCAAATGAAGATAAAATGCTGCGAGACAGAAGATTCAAATGATCATTATCTTGATCTTGGCCAAGAAGAATAGCAGTCTCAGGTGCCTGGCTCACATTTCTAACCATGCAGATGGCTGGTGGCTCAAACACTGAGTTTTGAGAGTTCGTCTAGGGAATGAAAAGCCTCGCAAGTTTAGCCTATTGTTTTTCTGCAGGTTTTTGAATAATAAATGATAAACGAGTTAAACACATTCAAATGTAGAGCACTGCTAATGCACCTTGACCTGAGGTAAAGTTTCAATCAGTTACCTTAGTTTAGACACTCAGATCAAAGGCGTCTCTAATTTGTATCTTGAACACAAAGTGTTAGACACTAAAGCTCTTGTAATTGTAATACTTCTTCACATCATCTAGGGATTCATTTTGAAATGTTTTAGGAGATAAATACTCTCCAGTGAACACAAAGTACTAATGACATATAAATCAGACAGAAATACAGCAGAGTACAGTTCATGGCACAGAGTGATGCCAGAGGTCTGATTGTTAGTTTGATCGCAGTAAACGTAGTAGTGCAGGGTTAAGTCTGTTAGCATTGAGTCATTTGTTTTGGAAGCTCTGCGCCTGCAGCACAGCATTTCATTCTCATCCAGCTGTATCATTTAGCATTAGACCTCATGTTTGAACCCCAGTTCTTTCTATGCTGTCTACTAGATTCATTGTCTGCTTCTAGAAAACATACATTTTGGTATTTAAAGAGATACATTTCTGTTGTTCACATAAAAACAAAAACATGAGTCTTCTTTTTCGATTTCCGCAGTGCATCCACACAGTTGGCTTTAAAACAGCTGATTCGAAACTTATCCACATTTACATTTTGTAAATGCAACTACTGCTAGACACACATTTTTACATAATTTATTATGGATTTATTTTACAGCCATACCAAGCATAATTTTAAAATATTGCTTAAGAGTCCAGTTGGGTTCAGTTTTTAATGGATGTCAGACTAACAAAAACTTGTGAGTTGGATTGTTTTCAGCTGGTTACAGCACTAATATTCTTGAATATTTCCTTATGTGGGTGTTTCTTCAGCTACATGCACTTTTGGCCAAGAGGAATTTTAGAAAAGAAACTCTTAAAACACTCTCACTAGTTTAACTTGTCCACTAACACTGCCCAACAAACCTGCATCACGGGAGAATTCTGTAATTTTTGTCATATTTTCTGAAAGCCATGAACATGCCCATCACAGGGCTATTTCCACCACACCTCAAATAATGCATTACAGTATGCTTTATAGCATTCTATGATGGAAAATTGAATGAAAATGACAATTTTAACACTTTGAGGATGGCCAGCTCCTGGCTAAGCTTTCATAGCTAGCACTTTATGCATCCAAAATACACACAATTGACCCTTCACAAAGACCTGCCCCCCAAATTTTGCCATTTTGTAAGAAATTCAAACAATAAATACCATTTTGTGGCTCTTTAATGTGTAGTGACAGATCGCTGTAGCGCCTTAGTTCAAGCGGCACGTGAACCAATCATCTCTTCCTCTTTACTTGTTATAGCGTGAAATAAACATGAATGAACATCAGAAGGTATCTTGTGTCAACCGTGGAAAGACGTCAATACACCGTTTTTCAAGTTCAAGTCCACCGACATTAATCTACTCTTCTGTCTGATTTGTTTGTCAGACAAAAATGGCAGATTTGGCGTTATGATTGGTCAGATCACATGTCAATCAAACTCCAGGCGAAGGGTCAATTTAACTAATATTTTCAAACTCTTAACATAATAAAAAAAATTACCTGATTTGAAATTATTCACAAAAATATTCTGTTCAGAAGTGAAATTTACCTTGATTTTTATTAATTTTCTTCACACACAATGTCTCATGTCATTTCAAACATGCTTCTCACCAAGTACATTAAAGGCAGAGTAAGTGATTTCTGGTAGCCAATGTTGATATTTGAAATCACCAAAACAAACACGCCCCTACCCCAAAAGGGTCTTGCCCCTATTTTGATAGCTCCAGTGCTAATATGCTAATGCTAATAATTTGTGTAGAAGATATAAATAAATTTTCACAAAATAATTGTTTAATCATTAAACCCTAAAATATGATTAACAATAAATTTTTTACTCTTTGTTTTACAATTTAAAAGGCTGTAAAATGGATTTTCTTTTTTTAAGACTGAAAGTCTGGATCTGGGACAAAAATAAATGATGGCATGCTATAAAGTTTCCATTTTATAGTAACCACTATAGAACAAAAAGAAAAAAAAGGTCTATCTGGCCATAAAAGTGCCACTAGGTGAAGAGACATTATTTTAGAATAACCTGCTCCCGGAGGTGTCATCTTATGAGTACAATCCAGGTCCTATTAAGATCTTATGTTGACACAGGTGAAAACCCTTCAGGCCCTCTTTTATAATTGCATAGCCTGTACTGTCATTATAACCCAGCCAAAAGGGACACCACGTGACTGACCCACTTGTAATGATCGGACAAATGAGACTGACATTCATTTCCAACAGAAGGAGGACAGGTCTCATTGTATGTCCGTACGACGGGCCCAACGCGCCCCTCCAATAAGGGCATGACTGCGCATATTAAATATGCTTAAACAGGGTTTGTGCCACCAGTCTGTCTGTGGTGATTCAACTCTGCTGATGAGGATTGATTGAAAGTACAGACAAGTTAATATGCGACGGGAAGCCTTTTCTTTTCTGATTTAATTTCCACAGGCTGCGATATAAGATATCACATTCCCATCGAAAAATCTCATCACTTTGCAGAGCTCCTCCTGAGCAAGGGGCAGAAATGACTAAAGCAGACATTTGCTCAGAGAAGATTCAATTATTTGGTGTGGTTGGAGCGTGCTTAACAAGACTTTGTCCGTTCAAGATGAAAATCGAGTAATAAAAAGTTGTAAAAAGCCTCATATATCTTTGGAATAACTAGGGCCTTTGACTTTAGGGAAAGAACAATGACGCTTACTAATGCATTTCCATTCCCACAGCGATCAACAAAAAGACCATCAGCGACATGGAAATTATCTGGATTGCAAACAACATTCCAAGAGGAACTTACCTGGAATATCGCAATCCAGGCATATCCAATATTATCGAAGTTCACTGCCCCTTTGTGTGGGTTGAGCTCCCCGGGCTTACACTCACTGTAATACTGGTTCCAGTTAACACAGCTGCTGTTGCCTGTCCCATCCAGGCCAGAGTAGGCATGTCCCGGTGGAGATGCAATTAAAGTGCACTCAACACCCTCCTTGAGGGGGGGCACCTGACTACAGCGCAGCATGCCATTGTCCTTATTGGAGGAGCAGATGAAGGGGTTGTCCTCACCTTCTTCATTCATGTAGTACGGACTCATGTGTGACAGATTATAAAGGCTGTGGAAACACATGGAAAACAATGTGGAATATATGGCATTTACTTACTAAAACAGACACACATTATATGCTCAGAGACCACACAGCATCTTCCTTATCTTTACATGAGTCATTTACATGAGAGGACCCCCTGTGGCTGTGTGTCAAGGTCGGTAAGTGTCTTAAAATATCAGATAATTTGACCCTTTTTATGACAAGGCAAGGCTGGTGCAGCTTGTAAAATGTCAAGTGGTGCCACTCCCCTAAAACTGGATATCTATAAATTTCTATGAATCTTTTTTTTGAAAATAATGATATTGATGTAAACACTCACATGTACTCAAGACGTGAGGAAAATTACAGTTTATTACGGTTACACCACATGACATTTTTAGAGTTATTAAATTTTAGTTTGAAAATGGTACAAACGTTTTTCAAAACCAAGGAAATATGTTTTAAACTAGTTTTTTAAAGATGTTTCCTTTTCTTTTTCATGCAAACTCTTACTCATCATTGATCCATCTGTCTAATAGGTTATAATCAGGTCAGAATTATGTTTTAGAGGGAAATTTCACAACTGGGGTACTTGGAGCCCCCAGGAAAATTAAATTAAATTCAAAATAGAACATGAGGGTTAAACATTTTTATTAAAACAACAAATACCACAGAGAGTTTGGGAATATCATGTCACAAATGGTACTGCTAGATGACACAAAAAATTAAATCAACTGTATGTATGTAAAGGCTGATCCAGGTCAATATAATATAATATAATTTTATACTCAATAAAATAACTTTCATAAAAACACTTCAGAATGGGGCATTTCACTGGCTCATATTTCTAAATAAGACCTGGCAGGTGAAAATGTTGTTGCTCTAGCATCAAAACACATGCATTCTGAGAGCAGTACTTTGTACCATTACATCAAAATATATGACTTATAATTCAACTCATTTTGACGACTGCAGTCTGCACTCATCAAAGCCTCTCAAGGCTTTTTTCATTTAATACGCTTTTACCCATATACCTTTGTTGGAGGTGTGTGTACCTTCAGTGCTCGGGGATCAATGCTCAGCACTGATTTTATGCCAGGGTGCAATGTTCACTTTACAAGACTGTCAGCGGCTGAGATGCCATTGCTTCTGGAAACAGTTGGCTGCCACTTTGGATCATATCGGCAGCGCTGACATGCTTCCAGCGGAGAGAGGGTAAAGGAGGAGAAGAGGGGAAGAAAGCTGCCGGTTAGATAAGAGCAGGACTGTACTTACGCTTTCACGTTATCTTTCATGAAACACCGATTCCTAAGAAGTCCAGCCCACAGCTGCACCCCGACAATGCCGAATATAAAGAAGACAAAAAAGCACAGCAGGAGGACGTTGCCTAACATAGGCAGAGTATCAAGAAGCAGAGTCACCAGTATCCTCATACCTGAAATACAGAAACACAGACGCAACACCGTTTTAGTTGTTGTGTGCTTACTCCATACTGCTTTTATGGTTTGCATAACATGCTTCATTTTTGAAAGTACCAGTATAAATAGCTGACAGACAAGTATATGGATTAATGAGTCAATACTTTAAGATTATCATACTCGACTGATAACTGTTGACCAATAACAGTGTTGTATTTATATTAAAATGTACCAATTGCCAAGTTGACATAGACATTTTTCATAATATTTTTGAAGGAATTTTCAGTAAATATTGTGAAAAATAAATGTGCATTTGATTTTAGCCATTTTGATATCAAATTATATCTAACTGTCAAATGGACACATTAATGGTTTTATACATTATTTTTACTAGTGAAGCACTAAACTACAAGAAAGAAAGAAAGAAAGAAAGAAAGAAAGAAAGAAAGAACTACATATTTTCCACTTCACAAATACTGAAGTGTGAATTACTTGAAACTACATAAAAAAACATGTTAGACCAACAGAATTCTCCAAATTAGTCAAATATAAAAAAAATTAAACTATATCTCAGATACTTTTGCTGGCTACCAAAACCATAGATCAGTTTATTGTGTTCCTAACTGAAAATTCGTTGAACAAAAAATCTGTAGTTGCTTTGATGAAATTGTTGTCTGAATGTGTCATTTTGCATTTAGTGAATGAACAAATTAAAACTGACATAAACTAATCTTACTTAAGGCAAATTTTAAGTTAAATTAAGTTAATATAAGAAATATTCCTTTTAACAGTGTATATAATGAAATGGAAAATCTTAGGTTATACTGTAGAACGACACCTTTAACCTAAATCGGTCCCACTTGTCATAATGCTTGACAGAGCACAGAAATTGCATATTTTAAATGGACTGCTGATGGACCACAGGGACTGACTGAGTCAGACTTTAATGGAAAAATAAGACTTAAACCACTGAACAAATGCCCATTCCCATTATCCCTCACTGCAGGTTTCCACTACCACTGATAAAAGCTAACCACCACTCAGAACACCATAGCAACCATACAGCAAGACCCTAGCAACCACATAGCAATGTGCTAACAATCACTCAGACCACTTTATCAACCACAACACAAGGCCCTGGCAACACCCTACAGCAGCATTGTGGAAGCGAGATTCGCACAGGCAAGAAACCCTCACATTTTGAGTGGATACAGAATTCTAGTGTACAACTGAGAACTACCATAATAGGAAAAGCTTAAGGAATGTATTTCCCATGCTAATATAAACTCACATCAGAACTTTCAGGCAGCTAAAAATGATACTATTCTAAAGAATACAAACATGGCTGTCAAAGTTATCACATTAATGTATGTGATTCAATGAATTAGTCTAATGCTGTTATTTTTTAACAGTTAACACATTAAATCTGACTATAACTGCTTTATACTTTTCAGTGGTATTGCTAAAAACAACTGTTTGCACTCTTTTATGTTAGAATATATTATTTAACATTGATTAAAAAATTATTATGAATTGACAATTTAGTCTCACTTATTGTATACAGTATATTGTCAATGTGAAATGTCAAAAAAATATTCCCGGCTGTAGAAGTGAAATGTCATTTGGACAAATATTAATGAGAAGACCATCAGAGGCAACCAAGGCTTACTGTAAAAATGTGCCTGTGGCAACATTTAGGCAAAATTATATTTCGTTGCTTCTTGAATACTTTGCAAAACTTTCAAAAAATCTCGTTAGCGCTGCTAAAACACAGTTTATCTAAGGGATGAACATCAATCTGGCATTGTTGTTTGCTGAGCATATTATGGCAGTTCTGAAATGAATTATCAGAATAAAAGGTTATAATATAAAAGGTTAGTGCTTTATCATGTTTGAAAATAACGTAATAATGTACACTAAACCTACCCTAAACCGGTATTGTTTACAAAAGTAAAAGTGAGATAAAACACAACCAGGACATTTTAGTTTGCTTCTACAAGTCTTTGAGCTCTTTTATCAAGTGTCATGACTCATGTTTCACAGGACTTTTACCTGAATTCACCACAATGCAAGTGTAACGCTGTACCAGGTGGGCTAACGAGCAAGTTTACTACATCAATGTATCAGTTTACAAATTATGCACTATAAAATAAAGTGTTTTGAGGTCACAACAGAGCATTGTACCAGGAAATAAGTCTTCATTCATTTTTCATCTGCCCTTGTAATAATTTGTGTGAAAAGGAATACATGTTGTTGGTGTTTTATTGCTACGAGTGTTTGTTTCAGCTGGAAACTTAGCAAAAATGTAGGTAGAAGCATGTTTTCCAATGAGCCTATGTTGGTAGAGGACAGCAGGAAATAATTTTTCTAAATTCTATAAAGCATGTGACAGGGTGCGGCGAGTCCATAAAGTTATTTTATTATTTAAAGCTATACAGATTTTGATTGAATTCAGTGTTTGCATTTCCTGTTTTTAATCAGTTTGAGGAAAACAGAATCTGCTATAAAATCGCTGTGCATTTTTGTGAGATTACGTGAAATGCATCACAAAAATATTTTAATCAATTGACAGTCCTAGAAAACAAACCAAAGAGCAAAAGAACAGTCATGGATGTATAATTAAATCAGCTGTGTCACTGTCACATGGCCCAGTGATCAAGACAGACCGGTGTGAACTGTGTTCAGTGACACACTAAAACTGTCAGAATGGATAAGCCCGAGAGCATCAGCGTTCAGGCTATCTCAAGCGGAATGAATGCCTTGTTACCTACAGATACTCATACTTATTTCAGATGAATCAGTCCTGTCTATCACTCTACTTTCCTGAGATGACACAACAATGGTGAAAAACAGCATAAAGGCACTCGCTGAAAAAGCATGAAAACATCGGCAAACATCAACGTGAGAAGTGCTCCCAGAGAGGAATGATGCATCCGGTGGATCCGAGTGACTAATGTGCTTGAGGTGGGTGTGTGCAGCTGATGTAATTAAAGTGTATGATATGGAGAGAAGAGGCCTTAAATGGGCCTGTCTGAGTGTGGATATCCCCTCGATGGCCTGCATCCCTCCCACCAAAGACAGTGTGGAGCCACAGCGTCGCTCGGACACTTTAATGAACCCCCTAGAGATACGTGTGGTCACATAGTGGAAGTGGATGAACATGCTAACTCGCTCTTGTGTAAACAGATAGATGAGAGATAGAGAATCACTCCAGCAAAAATTTCTAGCTTGGTATTTGAATTACAGCTTTAGGTGTGAAATAGCATGTCGGCAATAACAAAATAACATAGACGTACACATATACTCCAACTAACAGCCACAATTCACTCCAGAGAATCGTAATATCATTCCATACTAAAAGCACTTCTGCTGGCGGCAACACTCCACCGAGACAAATAAATCACGGTATCTCGTCCTCCATCCAGGCAACAGCAGAGTCATTAAAGCTGATGTGGTGGAGCAGAATTACTCATACTTTAAATCTCCAACTCATTCCAGGGGTGTGTCTCAATCCATCTTTAGTAGTAAGTGCACTAACCAGGGAATCTGCCATTTCTATGGCTGTCGAAATTCAAGTGCACTAAAATGTTTGCTCTCCAAAAATGCTTACAAAACAAATGGGAAATTCACTACATACACTTCTATATACGTACACTACCTACATCTACATTTACAAATCTATGTACGTATACTGTGTATGTTTTCAAGAAATTAGTACTTTGATTCAGCAAAATTCATTAAATTGAACAAAAGAGACAGTAAAGACATTTATAATTTTACAAAACATTTAGATTTTAAATATTAGGGAATGCTTTTCTTTTGAACTTTCTATTCAATGTAAATGTACTATGGTTTCCACAAAAATATTAAGCAGCACAACTGTTTTCAACATTGATAATAATAAAGAGTGTTTCTTGAGCACAAAATCAGTATATTAGAATGATTTCTAAAGGATCATGTGACACTGAAGACTGTAGTAACGTCCAGCACAGGAATAAATTACAATTTAAAATATATTGCAATAGAAAACATTTATTCTAAATTGTAATATTTTTCAATATTACCGTTTACTGTATTGTTAATCAAATGCAGAAAGAAAAGAACAAACTTTTGAGCAGACCTTTGTCTGTGTAGAAGTCTGTTAACAGTAATGAGAGGGAACACTATGGTAACTTTATATGGCCTTTGACTTATGGGACACGTTAACTCGTTGTTTTTCTTATAGACAAGGATCTAGAGATCAAACATAACTGTCAGTTCACCACACAGAGGCTCATTACTGGAAGAAATATGCCTCTCTCAGTTTGTGGGGCATGTTCTGCTGTGTAATTTATGGACTAGTGTGTTCGGTAAGTTGTCTTTCCTGCACACAGGCTCATCACGTGATTGGCTGAGATGATCTCTGCTTCCAAAGTCATAGATCAGGCAGCTGTTTTCTCCTTTCATCACCGATGAAAGGACACATAATAACATCTCCGAGTGGCAGGCAGCATCCACTACTAAAGATCACCCTGCTGGAAACATAGCAGCCTTTAGGTTGTTGAAGCTGATTTTTGGAACATAGTAGCTGGTTTGTTGCCGGCAAGAACATTTATAGCGGAGAAAAATATTTTCCTGGAAATGTACGATTTGAAATATGCCACATTTTAAGCCAATCGACTGAACAGTAAATGCCATGTGACTAATCGTAAGACTATTCAATGGATCCCAAGCAGCTTAGCCTACGTGACATAGTTGACTTAAAGGAGTCATGAACTGCCTTTGTTTTTTATTTTGTACTGTTCTCTGAGGTCCACTTATAATATTATAAGGATTTCTACATCAAAAACATCTTAATTTAAAAGTAATAGGCTATTTTCTGTCCTGTTTTTGACCCCCCTCATCAGAACGCTTAGCTTGAATAGGTGTGGCGGATTGTAGACTCAGAAGTAAACGCCCACTGCTGTGATTGGTTAACAGTTGTGTATGTTTGACAGCCTACATCCTTCACAGATGGGCTGCTGTGATTTAGGTTAAAAATGCATAAATACTCAGTACATATCAAACGATCTGTAAGAAGAGACAAAGCAATAGTGATCACGTAATGAAAAAAGTAACTCACACTTCTGAGTTCTGAACGTTCTGAAACTTACAGAAAGTTTTTATAGTTTATGGTTGAGGAGATCCCCCCCTTCTATGTAAAGCGCTTTGAGTGCCCAGAAAAGCGCTATATAAATGTAAGGAATTATTATAGCACAATGACCTCCTATATGTCAAAAGATCAAGGGAATTTTGATTTCTCAGTTCATGACTCCATTAACCTGGTTGATAAATATGTTTAACCCTTGTGCTATGTTGAAAACCCTATAGCACTTTTGTTTTTCCTAGTCAAAATTGACCGGCCTTTTAAAAAAAGCTATTTTTTTACAGACCGGTCATTTTTGACCGGGAAGTGTGGCTTTGTTCCATTTTTCACAAGATAAAAGCATTTCAAAATAAACTTCCTGTTTAAACATTAAAGGACAATTGTGCGATAAACAGTGCTAATTTTTTAAGATCAATGAGGCCTATGATCAATCAGTTCCAATGAGAAATACAAAACCTGTCCTAATTGAAAAAAACAACAACAAGCTGCCAGATTGAATCCAATATTTGGTGATAATATAGCATAATGAGAATTTTATCAACTTTTTTTGTAGGCTGGTCATTTTTGACTGTGAACACCACAAGTGTAACAAGGTGGGAAAAAAATTTGGGAAGTTGTCATACCCTGTGTGAACAAGGTCAGTTTTAACCAAGTTTTAGCCCAGTGTGATAACATAATTTTTTGGAAAAAGAAAATCCTCTCTGGGTCAAAATGACCCGAACACCTCCAGAAGCTTAAAGCGCATAAACCATCTCAAACCAATTAATCACCATAAATACCCCATTTTATCTGGATTTCCCAGCATGACAGACACTTACTAGGCACTCTGTTGATGGCTCGCAGGGGCCTGAGCACTCGCACAGTCCGGATGGCTGACAGGCTGGCGTTATGACCGTCCAGTGAATACTCCATCATCCTGAAGAAAGCAGAGCAGAGGAAACATACTGCAAGCGTCAGACACTAAAGGTCAATCTCTATAACCTTTCTTTCTGTCGATCTTACATGAGGATAATGAAAGAAAAGAGGTTTTAAAAGAGAAGTCTTCATGCATTCATCACTCTTGTCAATTTAAAGGTCATTTTAAACAACAAGGGCAATGTTTTTTTAAATGGTAAATGAATCAGAGCGCTGGGAAATCTATTTTTCCAATCTAAATCTATCAGTAATTCTATTTTCCAACTGATGGCCTGTAAATCGAGTGGTGGGTCCCTCTTGACCAGCTTTACCGTGGTGATAATGGTTGAATGCATGCGTGACAAGTGAGAAAAAAGGCGGGATTCCTCACCCTGCCATGACAATGAAGAAGTCCAGGCGGTTCCATGTGTCACCAAGGTAACACTTTGATCCAAAAATCCCCAGGGCTATCATTTTGATGACCATCTCCACAGCAAAGAAGGCGAAGATGCAGTCATCAAACACCTGTGGACACAATTACATAGTAGGACAGACATTTTACTACATTTAAACAATTATATATCAACAGTGTTGTGAAGGTTACTTTGGAAATGTAATAGGTAACAGATTACAAGTTACCCTATTTAAAATGTAAGAAGTAGTGTAACTATTTCAATTAGCCTACTTTATAAAAGTAATGTAACAGATTACATTTGATTACTTTTCTACATTTCTAACGGATGTTTATCATTTTGAAACATTTAACCCAGGCAGGATAATCCTTACAGTGGTACTCAACACTGATTACTGTCAGACTTTCAGAATCCTTCATCACTAAGATGCTAATAATTACATTTTAAAGCACAGCCACCACAAAATCAGACTTCAGCACCTCTTTTTACTTTGAGATTGTTCTGAGGTTAAATACAGATTTAAAATCATAACAAGAAATAATTTAATAGCTATGATACTGTTTTTGAAATCAAATATTTGCATAGCTATGACAGGAAACACTGGCATCTAACAATGCCTTGGGAAAAAAAACAGTTAATCTTAAAAAATAAAGCATATACATAAACCAAAATAGGAAGAAAAACAGTTATTAAATAAGCATGTGTCCTATTCTGTGTCCTGAAACATTGGTGTCTCATATTTTAGAGCAGTCAATGCAATTTGGGAAAGAAATCAATCAAATCAGTATGTGTGTGAAAATATTCAGATGTAACCCCCTTTGGAATCGTTAACATTTTCATAAGTGTAATTTAATTACACATTTGTTCTCAGCAACTGTTACAGTTACATTTATTTTGTAATTAAATTACATAAATTCCGTTACATGTAACTAGTTACTCCCCAACACTGTATATATGCTTTTGCATTTGCTTCCCTCAATAAATGCTGCTTTCGCTTACAAATCTTTCGCTCTCTATCGCAAAATAACTTTTCCCCCAAAAACCTAGATTTTTCTTAGAAAAAAATTAGCTTTCCCCTAAAAAAAATTGGCATTTTCTTGCAAAATGTTAGTGTTCTCTCTCAAAAGTACTGCTTTTCGACTAATTCCCTCGAAAAACATTGCACTCTTTTGCAGAAGTATCCATACCTAAATTTAACAACTACCTGACTAACTATTAATAAGCAGCAAATTAGGAGTTTATTGGGGCAAAGTATTACAAAAGTTTTACATTTACCCTGAGAAACCTTGAGTTCACGCACAAAAGCATTGAAATATAGATTTTCCTCCCACCTCATATTATTTTTCATCACAAAAGTTTTTCAGGTGAATGCAAAGTTTTTTGGGTGAACGCAAAATTTTGAGAGAATGCAAAAGCATTGAAGTATAATTTTTCTTCCCTTCTCTTTTTTCCCCCCATCACTATGTCCTTTTATGGGCTCTGTACAGATTCCTGTTCCTGTCGCTGGAAAAATTTAAAATGGGCAGAGAACTTTAAATGTGCGTATATAAATTTGGGCACCATTTGAGCAGTTTACAGGGAGAGAGTGAGAAGATCAGCTATGATTCATTTTGTGTAGTATTTTCAGCTCTGGCCTCAGCCGACCCGATCTACTAAATCCTGCTAATGCTGATGTCAGGCTCTTCTGGACATAAAAATTTCCCACAGTACCATATATAAACCCAGCTCACTTTGGTGGGAGCGTGGGCAGGATTACAGAGAATTACAAAACTACAGAAAAATGCCTCAGTCTCTGATATCTGGCAAAGGTTCCAGTGACCCCTAAACCTGTGCGTGCCACAAAACATGGGCGAAACGCCAACTCTGTGCTGAGACAGTCCTAAAAACAGATATTGGACACAAAAATAATAAAATAAAGGGTAAGGAATAATTTTAGGACCAATGGAGATGATATGAATTCTGATGTACAGAGGCCCCAAAAAAGTACTTGGAGATCTAATCCACACCAATTTTATTTTATTTTTATTGAGATACTATTAATATTTTAAATTAATTTTAAATAATGATTTAATTACTTTTATATTTTCCATTTTAATCTTAAAGTAATTTAGTTGTTTTTTATTCTTTTTTTTTTTACATCTATATATTTTCTTTTTAATATTTTCTTTTACTTCAGTTAATGTTTAATTTATTTCTAGTAACGAAAATATTTTTAATGGTTTTAGTATCAGTTTTACTTAACTATAACAACCGTGATCCACTCTTAAAATGCATGAATGCCATTAGGTTTCAAATGATAAAAAAGAAACATGGAGCATAGTGGAACATGTGATGAAGCACGCCTAGTATTCTGCAAGTACACCTGCTTCGTCTTCATAAATTCACAAAAAAATCACCTTGAAACTAGTCTGTTTTGAAGTAATGCATCAGAGACGTGAAGTTAGTACTGAGAAAAGCTCTAGCAGCATTTGATGGTTTGATGTTATTTAATGCAATGAAATACCTCCGGTTTTAAGTGTCCAAATGCTTTTATGGAATACTGTATCTTGGAATGGCGTTTGAAAAAACATCATCACATTACAAGCTTTCTCTCGTTGCATAATGGAGCGAGACTTACCTGTAGGACGACACACCACTCAGACTGGCACTTGAGGTCCTCACATGGCTGGAACATGCCCAGAGTCACACAGTTCAGCAGAATCACCAGCATGCTCACATGCTCAAACCATGTGCACAAGAGTCAAGGGAATATATCACAGAGATTCACTGTTTCTGGATTGTGTTCTGTCAATTGCAAAGCACTGTTGCTCCACAAAACATAAAGATAATATTCATTTTGTTGATCCCTTATACTTAGCTCAGAGCAAATGAGTTTAACAATCCGGAGCAAACAAAAAAATTCAAGGACATTATTGCAAAACATTCCTTCCTTCTGACTGAATTTGAATTAAACTTCTAAAATACGATTAAGAAGTGCAAAGCCTATTATTCACAGATGAAATAAATTAAGTTTTACGTTTTTCTCTTTTAATTTTAGTTGTTTGGTTTCCTCAAGGCCAAAACACAAACACAGAGGTAAAATTAAATTAAAATAAGGTACACAAAATTGTTAAAGGTCTGGAGGTGTCTTAAACGTTTAACAAACCACAGGCACTAATTTTGGACTGATGAACTGCAACAACCGCTGACTGCCAAAGACAATTTTCAATATAACTCCGACTGCATTCATCTGAAAGAAGGAAGTCATATACGCCTATGATGGCTTGAGGGTGAGTAAATAATGGGCTAATTTTCATTTTTGGGTGAACTATCCCTTTAAGACATCAATAAACTATACAGCCATAGCAGCCAGGTCAAGCATCCAAGCAGGCAGAAAATGTTCTTCTCACTGCTTAACTGCTGAAATATTTAGAGAGTACAACAGGAACAGGGTTATGTCTGTTTCAGCTGCACGACTATTGGTTCCAGCGCTGTCTGAGATGTCAGATGGCATAAGAGCTGTCAGCGGCGAGGCCGAAACAAGCGGCCGCTGCCGCTGTCACCAAGCATGACCCATTAGCACCTCCGTCGGCGCTGTCCGTTACACTGAAGATCACGACCAAAGTGTCCATCATGACCAGCGGCCGTCACACATCACGCACACCACAAATCAGCACCAACAACACCCACAAACCCGTGCGGATGCCATGTTCTCGAGATCATCTCTAATCATCTGGCCCGACTCGTACACAATCTTTAAAACATCTGAGCTTAAACCCTCCAAGGAGACAATCAGCTTTCTTAGGGTTGAAATGACAGCCTTGTTACACCAAGGGCTTCGCAACTCATGTTTTATGTAGGTCTGCTCATCTAGATGGGGCAAATGATGGGCACTTGCTATGCGACACACAAATGAGAAATTTGAATAACGCTCATTTCCATAAGCCATCACAGAGCTTTGGATTGTGGGCGTCGTAACTTTGTATTCCCTCACAATGGAGCAGTGACTGAAATCAGGTGCTGATGATGAACCCTGAGGATTTCAGGAAGTCATCAAGCCTCTGTCGGAGCTCCACAAACAACAGAAAAGGTGTAAAGAAGAAAGAACGGAAGGGGAAAAAAAACCACTCTAAATCTCTAAAAACACTCTTTGAAGATTTTCTATTCAGCTGGCACACAATGGAGAAAATTAGGCTTAGACATGATTTCCCAAGATGGACAGTGGCCATCCTGGGGGCCGTGATAAATCAGGATGTGGAATGCTTTGATTAGTGTTTCTTAGATGCTGGACTGAAGATCAAGTCTCAGTCATGCTTCCAAGCTGATCCAGGTCCCAAATCCCACTTCATAGGCCTTTCTGACTTGCTCAAAGATGTTTACGCTCTCCAGGGAAAGGCGGGAAATGGAGCAGACTTTAATAAGTTATGTCAGAGGTTAAGAGACCTGAAGGGCACACAGAGCAGTTAGGGTAACTCATGGTGAAAGACACGCTACAGTTCCCACTTACGGTCTACAGTCTGAGCGGCTTAAATTGATAATCTGTCACTTTATAAATTATGGTCTATTCTCATGAAAGGAACTAGCCAGTCTTCCAGCTCTACGGTCTATCCATCCCCTTAAAAGGAAATGCAGTACTACTAAAATAAGATTTTTCCAACCACTAGTCGAGCCAACTCAAGGGAGGAGGCAAAATGTCATGGAAACCCAACCATTGTAAAGACTGAAAAGATTGTTTTCCTTCCATCAACCTACTCCTTCAATATTCCACCATTCTTCTCTTTTACTACATTGATTAGCATATTTAAGTCTGTTGTGATCACCAGTGCTGCATTTATTTGATCAAAATTGCAATATTGCAAAAATGCAATATTGTGAAATATAATTTAAAATAACATGCTAAAATGTTTTCTATTTGGAAATATTTTAAATGCAATTTATTCCTGTGATGGCAAAGTTGAATTTTCAGCAATTTAGTCTTTAGTGTCACAATTCTTCAGAAATCATTCTAATATGCTGATTTGATGTTTAAAAAAAAAAAAATCTTCTTATTATCAATGTTGAAAACAGTTGCTGCTTAATATTATTTGTGGAAACATACTTTTTTTCTGGATTATTTGGTGAATAAAAAGTTTAAGAGAAGAGTTTATTTGAAATAGATGTAAAAGTCTTTAGTGTCAATTTTGATCCATTTAAAGCATACTTGCTGATTAAAAGTATGAAATTCTTTAAATAAAACTGGGCAACAATTTAGTATAGGGACCAATTCTCACTATTAACTAGTTGCTTATTAGCATGCCTATTATTAACATATTGACTGATTATTAGTACTTATAAAGCACTTATCCTACCCAATACCTAAACTTAACAACTACCTTACTAACTATTAATAGGCAGTAATAAAGAGTTTATTGAGGCAAAAGTCATAGTTAATAGTTTGTTTATAGTGATAATTGGACCTTAAAATAAAGTGTGACCAAAACTGTATTGCATTCTTATACTAGAGTGCATCTCATCTGACAAAAACCTGTGCAGTGCAAGATAACTCATCAATAATTCTTGTCCATTTTTCCTTGTAGAGAAATAACAAATGTGTGTTTCTGGTAAAGGTTAATTTTAGCAATTTACATAATGTTATTTTGAGTGATTACACTCTTCTATATGATTGGTCTCTGCCCACATACAGCAATATGATTGCATTCTAAGTGAGTCTGATTCATTTATTGATAATCGTTCATCTTGTTCATGATATGATGCATTACTCACTGCCATATACTACACAAACACTTTCCCTGAATTTTAGCAGCAAAAACTGATTCCTTGTCAAAACGGATCTTATTTTTTATTTTATTTTTTTTACCATCAACAGATCTCCTATGTGATCATACTTTCAAATCCTATGGGTATTAGGGCATCCAGCAGCATGAACGCCTACTAGCGACCAACAATACAGCGACCTGGTGACCTGCAGTGATAAAACTGCTATCACTGTGAACGGGGCATTACATTAATTTTACTTGCTCTCTATACAGCAACAACACAGAAAACTTGCCTCGTCTGAGTGTTTTTTCACCTGAAGCCTCCAGTTATTGTTTTCAGATCAGCTCTAGTAATGGGGCTTACGGTAGTAATTTACTGGGCTTTCTGCA
The DNA here is from genome assembly GCF_001515625.1 of Sinocyclocheilus rhinocerous. Lineage (NCBI taxonomy): Eukaryota > Metazoa > Chordata > Actinopteri > Cypriniformes > Cyprinidae > Sinocyclocheilus > Sinocyclocheilus rhinocerous. The sequence goes on from NW_015624123.1 coordinate 318,587, forward strand.
ACATCACAGGAAAGTTGCGCGACTTTGATGGCTAGATGGAACGGTGTTTGTGCAAGAGATCGTCTGTCCTTGAAGTACTCATCCTGCCAACTAAGTGGGACACAGCCACGGCAGACTGGCTCCTTTATCACGCTCTCTTGTGAACATCTGCCATATGGCTGCATTACAAAATGTGTCTGTGTGTTAGAACAAACCTTTAGCATCGTTTTTCTGTGGAAGCCGCAGCTACCGCCCTGATTGAAACCCACTAACATGCAAATGCATGACTCACTGGAAAACTATTGAGTTTGGAAATCACACTTTGAGCTTAAATCCCAGTTATTCTAGCAGTTGGCATCGTGTCGCTGAATAAATAAGGCATTTAGTTGGCAATTAAAGCAATAGTAATAAGACATAATTAACAGAGGTGTTCATTTACACATTCTAGGTGCTAATGTGGGTTTTTGGCACTGCTGTTCAGAATATCAGCAGCAGTTCTTTTATTTCTTTTCTCTGATAGCTGCTGATATTATAACAGTTCTGGCAGAGGTGAGTAATTTTTGCTTCACTTTTGATTTCTTCCAGTGAATCAAATATTTTGAATCTGTTCACAAAAAAGAGATTTGTTCAGTGAACTGCATATTACATTATTGCACCAGTAGGTGGCAATAAGCAAGACTGAAGTTGGATACATTACTCTTAATGTACATAAGCTATTCCAAATTTAGTCTCACATTTCAAAAGTGACAGTTTAAATATCAAAATGTTTGAATATTTGGTTTGTAATTTTTGTTGAGTAAAATTAGATCAGTGGTTCTCAACCTTTTTTTCCACTGGGTGCACTATGGTCCAAGTGCAAGTCTCACAGGCCGCACGCATATCATTTACATATTAAGTCACCAATACAAACCAACCAGATTTATAATATTATAGCCTAAATATTATGATATCTAAACGATTACATTTATTGAAATAAATAAATAAATAATTCTACTACAATGAAGTTGCGATTGTAAGTTGCAGTCTGTAAGACGCGCACAGAAGCGTGACTTGACGCGCGACATTGCAGAAAATGTGCGTTCACAAATGTAGCCTATGTTGATCCAAATATTGAAAGCACTTTCGAATCTGAGGTTCTCTCCAGAGATGTTTTGCCACATTTCTGCAAATAAAGGGGTCATATGACGTTGCTAAAAAGAACATTATTTTGTGTATTTGGTGTAATGAAATGTGTTTATGCGGTTTAAGGTTCAAAAAACACATTATTTTCCACATACTGTACATTATTGTTTCTCCTCCTACAATGTTAAAGCTTGAAGTGAGGTTTCCTTTTCTGTGAAACCCTTCAAAATGACAAATGGGCTTTCTCTGGGCACTGGTTTCACCTTTACTTGACAGTATCATGATGATTTAAAAAAAAGGACTCTGAGCAACAGAAACGGGAAGTCTCACTATTCAGTGTCACTGCTAACAATTGGATTATTTGCTTGTTGCTAGCTTAGGAGAAAATGATTAATGAAGCCATCACATTGATTAAGCCAAGAGGACCGTCACAGCCTGCCACCTATAGACTAATGGCCCCACTGTCACAACGGTGACCGGGTTCTTCTGATTCAGCCAACTCATCACAATGCAAGTGGAGACGCAGTTCTCCCCTCCGCTGTGCGTTCATTAGCAGAGAGCAAATTCAATCAAGGCAGTCTGTAATAATATTTTCCAGTAGGGTCAGAGGGTCTAAACCCTAGGGACAGACACAATATTGTTGCGCTCTTCCTGTTATGCAGTACCTTTTGAACTCTGTGACTTACAGTATATGAATACTAAGAATATGCTTGTGTTGTAATTCTGAGAAGCATATTTATTAAAAAATTTACCAGACAGAATTATTCTCTGGTCAAACTCAGGCACTTAAGGCTTATTAATTATTGAGTTTAACTTGATTTACACAATGGCAAAAACATTGACAGGGTGCCAAATAGGATGTAAATAATGAGCTAAACAGCTGAAGTTAAAGAGAATGAGAGTTACAGTAGCTTACACGAGGGTGACAACTGGAAATTAATCTTTTTTGTCGAACAGGATACCACAAAACATCACAGAAGGCATTACAATCCATGGCTATATATTTATTCATGTATGAGCTATTGTTTTTCCACCAAACATGGTAATTTCCTGCAAAATGTCATTACGTTCCTGGATTTTTTAAGTTATTGCAAAGGACGGGATGGAAAATCATACTGAGGAAAAATGCAACTTGATAACCAATTAAAACAGTATTACTTTCTTGGTTAAATAAACAAGAAAAAGAAAAAAAATCTATTTTATATTTTTTTCATTAACAATGTACTAAATAATCAATATTCTATTTATTAAAGCCATGTATGAATCTCATCAAGTTAGTGTTTTTGAATTTTTCGGATCATCAGTCATCAAAGCACAGTAAATATTGGTCACAGACACGGAGATTTACCTTATATTTCACCAAGCTGATTACCAAGCTGATTACTACAACCTCCCACAGATTATGTTTTTATGCCATTTTAAGACTTACTTTGATGTAACAAAGTGGTTATATCTAAGTGTGTGAGTTGTTTACTTAGTTTTTAAAATTAGTCTTCCCATTAACACCATTATATTGTTCATTCAGACTGATTCATGAATGCGGGAGGTGGGATTTATCACATGAATGAACCAATCACAGCTGAACATAACCAGTCATATCCAATCATATCATGATAGGGGAATTGCCTCCTCTCACGTGACTTTCCTCCATTCATTCTCAATTACCCCCCGCCAAAGTTACCGCATGCTTAGGGGGGTCTGTTAAAACTCAATGGGCTCAAGGGAGGTAAGAGACGCTGACTCCTGCTGTAACTTTACCCGCTGGTGTCACTGTTGGAAAATGTTTCTTTAGTAAAAGGGCGATTTATACACTTTTTAATGTTATATTTTGTAATAGTGGCGTTGTTTTATTTTTGTACTACAATTTTTTTTCTCATCCAATATTTTAAAGAGGCAGTGCCTCCCTTGAGATATATATATATATATGACTAAATGTAACATTAAATGTAATGTATCCCTGATATATATATATAGCGCTATATCTATATATATATAGAAAATCAAATCAGAGAAATTGTACTGCTCAATTATGGCAGCTGTAGGAATTGCTATTGGAATGTAAAACTATTTGTCAAGATTACATGTACAGTTTCCATTCAAGTATATAGGAGCTCTACATGTATGTCTATTACTTACCTACATAGAAAATAGCCGCCAAGGTCATTAGCAAGATGGCCGCTGAGTGAAATGACTTGCCTTAAAGGGACTTTGGGGAGACTTTAATGGAGACAGCAGATTCCATGCCTTAAAAACACTGATTCAGCATATACTATTCATGAACTATGACAATATAATGATGGGAGGGAATGGGTCCCAGCCTTGAAATACAATAAAGCCTTCCTGCTTCAATGGATGTATCAGGCTGTGATATTGTAAGCGGCTTCTTAGAAATAAGATAATCTCATTCTCATTTCCTGTGCTCTCCATTCACCACCACTTAACGTCATTAATCCTGTACATTAAATACTGCTGAAGGTCTGACCTCTTTATTATCCGTTTCTCCAGCGGTGGAATTAGCCAACTGCCAGATGTCAGCAGTAACCAGTATAAGCCATCACAAACCAGCATCAACTAGTACAGAAACTCCTTCTAAGTTGGCTCTTTCAGCTTGGAGTATGATAAAGTACCAAATTCCACAAGCTGAGTGGCTTTTAATGATCATAGACCTGGATAAGTAAAAGGTTTATAGAATGCAGTTGCAAGAGACGAGGCATTTATCATTGTCAGGTGGCTGAATTCCCACGACAGATCCAGCGGATCTGAGAACAGCACCAGGCCAGCTGTACTGCAAGAAAACCTGCTGATCACATCCAAACCATCATCACTCCTCTTAGTCTCCACAACATGCTGCTAAATACTTTCATCGCAGGAACAATAAGGTGAAACGGTCCCAGGAGCAAAGACAAACTCAAATTATCAGCCACTGGTGAACCAGAATCCGTGAATGCTTTTGTGTGCAGAAAATAGAGGTCACCGTGTCTGAATGACAGGCAAAGTCACTCCTAACATAGTAAAGTGACACAAAAAAATCAAGTTTCTTAACAAATTGCACTGATACAGCATGTATAGTGCAGCATGCGATAAGGGCAAAAGGTCAATGCATGCATTATTCGTTAAATGCGGTATTAAAGGATTAATTCACTCCTGAATTAAAATTTCCTGACAATTTACTCACTCCCATGTCATCCAATATGTCTTTCTTTCTTCAGTCGAACAGAAATTATGTTTTTTGAGGAAAACATTCCAGGATTTTTCTCCATATAGTGGACTTCAACAGGGATCAACGGGGTGAAGGTCCAAATTGCAGTTTCAAAGGGCTCTGCACGATCCACAGCCAAGGAATAAGGGTCGTATCTAGCGAAACGATCGGCCATTTAAAAAAAACAAAACAATTTAATATACTTAACAACAAATTAAAAATTAACAACAGACACAAGCATGTGGACTGTGACAGAAAGCGAATGCGCATCTCTATACTCTATCCAGTTTAGCAAGATAGCGACAGTGATTGTAATTTCTACTTGCTTTTGACGTGACGCAACACTCACATTCAGCGCAATCAAGTGTCAAGCCGTTAAGCGACTAAACGCCAGTGGGCGGGGCTTATGGTGAGAAAAAGACTATTCGTCGATGTCTTGCTCTGGAGGCGCCTTTCACCTCGGATCCAAACTAGCCATTTTTGGAGCTTGATTAAATAAACACTTTGTTCGTTTTACGTTATGAAACTTGCAGGATGTTTTAATGGTACTAAGACCCTTTATATGCCAAAAGATCAAGGCAAATTTGATTTCTCATGTCATGACCCCTTTAAAACCTTTTACAGGAACCAATGCAAATTTCAGCCAGTGCTGCCCGCTACACACTTTTCAAAACAGCTGTCCGCAGGGTCTATAAATTACAAAACCTGGCAACCCATTTGAAAACGTCTTCAACTAAATAAAAGACCTTCCTATACGGACAAAAACAGATCAATTACCACAGCGCCCATGATTCTTGGAATAACATTTTCAGTCTTTAAAAATCAATTACTGTGGCTCCTATCCAGCATAACAATATCGGATTACAAAAATCATGTTATACTCAAAGGTTGCGCAAAAAGGTCCAGACCATCATTTCCTGAAAGAAGTGCTTTTATTCTACCAAGGAGAACAACTAGCACCTTGTTGTTTACCTGAAGAAAGATGCAATTTTTTTAGCTGAAACATTTATCTCATAACAGATGATGAGCGCTCACATCTTCCATGGTAAATTGTTCAGCTGAATGCAGCGTATATCTGAGAGTCAGGGAATATTATTCACGAAAGGTTCGCATTTCTCATTTTTACAATAGAGAATTGAAATCGTTACGTGCAGTGCTGAAGCTATCATGACGTTCCCTTTGGGCATGTGCTGCTCTACACCTATATACATCATGTGTAGATTCACATCAGAGAAAATGATCTAGAGAGCAGGCCCAGGTGAAAGTCAGAGCACTCAACGCACATGTGTGACGTGTGCGAGAGCCCTGGGCTATCCAGGAATAATCAAGCATCTGGAATTATAGCAGACCTCCGAGTCGACCGCTGGCTTCACTAACGTACCAGGCGTCCTCTCCGCTAAACCAAAGTCTGTTTACAGAGGACGTGCAGCGGCAATTAAACAAGCCCCGTGTGATGCCCCTCCACTGTGTCCTTGAGCTGAGATGCCGTTTATTTCAGACGCTGCCAGCTGTGTGCATAGTAATCTGGATTATTACTCCCCTGCCAAACAGGAGAAGAAACAGACACAACAGCGACGTTAAATAAAAGGTTATCGAGTTTTTCCAATGTTCAAACTTCATGGACACTGCAAGTGGACAGCGGCTGGTGTTTGGCACACAAGTACACTTCTAAAATAACAAATGAAGTGTAGCAGAAGCACAATGCATATGCAACTTCTAAAAGTATTTTTTCTTTATTATTGTATTTAAATTATATGAAATTGTATTCAAAAGTCTGGGGTCAGAATTTATTTTATGTTTTTTGCAAGAACTTTCTTAAGTTCAGCAAGGCTGCATATTCAAAACAGTAATATTGTGAAATATTATCACAATTTAAAACAACTATTCTATTTTAATATATTTTAAAATGTCATTTATTCCCGTAAAGCTGAACTTTCAGCATCATTACTCCAGTCTTCAGTGTCACATGATCCTTCAGAAATCATTCGAATATGCTGATTCGCTGCTCAAAAAATTTCTTATTATTATAAAAGTTAAAACAGTTGTGATGCTTATAATTTTTTGTGGAAAGAGTGATATTATCAGGATTCTTTGATGAATAGAAAGCTTAAAAGAACAGCGTTTATCTAAAATAGTATTTATTTTTTTTATCTAAAAGTCTTTACTGTCACTTTTGATCACTATTGCATCTCTGCTGAATAAAATGTGTTAACAAAATGTGTATCACTATACTTTTATGTATTACACTTACGTAAATCACTACTAAGTACTTAAAAAGTGTTTTTTATTTCTCATTTGGACATGTCTTATCTTTAGGAGTGCCGCTTGTGCCACCTAAAAAAATTTAAAAAATAGGTGCATGATGCCCCTTTTTGTGCAGCAAATGAAAAAGGCTATCAGGAACAGAAACAACAGAGACAGCCAACATACTTCTTGTTGATTGCACTGATGACATTGCTTATGAAAAAGGCTTTCCGATGACAACGTTTTATAGTTTTCTGGTTGCTTGGTAACAGCAGGAGCAGCCGATCCTTCAGAAATCATTCGAATATGCTGATTCGCTGCTCAAAAAATTTCTTATTATTATAAAAGTTAAAACAGTTGTGATGCTTATAATTTTTTGTGGAAAGAGTGATATTATCAGGATTCTTTGATGAATAGAAAGCTTAAAAGAACAGCGTTTATCTAAAATAGTATTTATTTTTTTTATCTAAAAGTCTTTACTGTCACTTTTGATCACTATTGCATCTCTGCTGAATAAAATGTGTTAACAAAATGTGTATCACTATACTTTTATGTATTACACTTACGTAAATCACTACTAAGTACTTAAAAAGTGTTTTTTATTTCTCATTTGGACATGTCTTATCTTTAGGAGTGCCGCTTGTGCCACCTAAAAAAATTTAAAAAATAGGTGCATGATGCCCCTTTTTGTGCAGCAAATGAAAAAGGCTATCAGGAACAGAAACAACAGAGACAGCCAACATACTTCTTGTTGATTGCACTGATGACATTGCTTATGAAAAAGGCTTTCCGATGACAACGTTTTATAGTTTTCTGGTTGCTTGGTAACAGCAGGAGCAGCCGTTGACTGGGACAGGCCATCTGTGGTGTGACACACCAACAGAGAAATGATTTATACAGGAACAGAGAGTGGAATCACAGACTGACACTTTATCATTAAAGTTCTAGATCGGCATCTGAGATCCAGCCCACCTAGACTACCACTAGAGAGAGTGAGAAGCTGCAGTGCTGTTGTTTTATGTCTTCTGCGCAAGATGAATTTATTGCGTAAATGAATATCACTGACTGATCGACAAGAGATATATGAAATAAAACTGTAAGTAGTAAGCAGCAAATGGTGTGAGGCACTACTAAGCAAAAAAAGGAAATCCCAAGAAATTCTTAAATGCGGCTTTGCTTTCATTGATATAAGCTAAATGAAATCTACATTCACTGGCAATCCTTTTAAAAACAAGTGGCTTAATCTCACATTAATGTGATTATAGTTACAAAATCCGAAGAACCTTTCTGACTCCAGTTCTTAGTTATAACAAATCCGTTACTACTTACTTTTATTATCTTACTACTTTTTTAAAAAGAATTATACTGTGAGTACTGTACTGTTGAATTAACATATTTCCTACCAAACAAAATATGTTCCAAGAACATTTTTATAATGTTACCATTAAATTATGAAAACATTATTTTTTATTCTGAAACATTATTCAAAACGTCTGTTTTTGGAATGTGTTAAAACGTTTTTGTTGCTTATACAAACATTACAAGAACACTCAATTTAACCATTTTGCAAGCATTATTGGAACCTTACTTTTGAATGTTCTCTGACATTTTGAAACAACTATTCACATTTAAACAACAAGAACAACTACATGTTCCATGAACAAAGTGTAAATAACTTTTACATGTTTGTGCTAAAGTTTTGAGGACATTATTAAAGACAAAAGTCCTATTAACATTACTGGAGGAATGTTTGTTGATAACATTTAGAAAACCGTTCTCAGGCCTGTTAGCTGAGATTTTGGCAATGTTAGATTTAAATAGCAAGATTAGTTCAGTAATTATATCATAGTGAGTGAACTCGAAAAAGAAAATCTCTGTCCGACCCTGTAAATAAGAAAATGTATATATTTCTGTCTATTTGACACTCTACTGTAATCCAATTTAGCATTCAAAATCTGCTATTTCAGCTAATGCCAATACAATATATCTACGGTATTTATTGTTCAATACTCGCCGTCAGGATTATATTCATAATGAAGTGGTTTTAAAGATGTCCACACAAACATAGACTGTAGCGAACAAGCTGTAAACAGCCAGTAAGTATTGCAACAATAAAAATTTCCTTTGATCCGACTCACTTATCTGCACTTTACCTCCCTCTCATACAAGAGAAGAAAAGATATAAGGAGGAGCCGCAGAGAAACATAATCAAATTTGTTTCCTCTTTGGTTGTCTCCACAGGAACACTTGTCCGCCTCGGGGACGACGCATAAGTGTTCAGCTGCTTCCCTTCTTACAAACCTATGCTGTCTAATATTGGATTAGTCTAGACCGAAAAAACATCCAAGATGGAGAGCTAAACACCTTAAGAGATATTACAATGCTCTTGTCTTTAATGTGCCTATCTTCTGTTACTCCATTATAGCATCCATTACACACACATAACTACAAACAGTGCTCTGTATAAGCGCCGTGTGGTTTATGTTGTTTGTTGCATTAAACAAGGGAAACATCCTCCATTATTGGCACCCTCATCCCTGCTGGCAGTATTCAACAAGTTCATTGGTTATTTGTCTATTGTCATATGCAGACCCTGCAGCTTGCCTGCATTAATAATTAAATCAACAAATTATATCTATGCAGTGTAAACAATAGCGTGTGATATCTCCAACGCTGTAATTTCACATAACAGGCCTATAATCTTCTGCACCCTGAGCGCTTTACTGTCTAATGTCCTTCATACTGTTCATCTGTCAGTGCTCTATTCAAAAAGACAATAAATGCAGAGAACTGAATTAATTGTGCGAGTATGGACATCACCTTTTAAAAAGTGGCAGGGTGGTTTGGCACAACATTTTAAAGGGATATCATCAGGGATGTCTTCATTTACATACTTTCATGTTACAAACCTGTATGACTTTCTTGACTTCACTCTGAAGACTCTGAAGGTCGCTCTTCTCAAGCTTTCTCAAGCAAGTTCAAAAAGGACACAAAAGCACCATAAAAGTGATATTTCAAGTCCTCTAAAGCTATACAATAGCATTGTTTGATTAACAGACTGACATTTAAGTCATTAATCACTAATAATCTTCCAGTGAGCTGTTAACCTCTGCAACCGGATCACTGAATCACTGAGTTAAACCAGGAATCAGATCAGAATTTGTGAACAAATCATTCAGATCATGTTTTAATTGGAACCCCTGATTTATTGCAAGGATCCATCTCAAATCCATCTATTGTATGACATAAAAGACTTAGAATTTAACACACAAGTCGCATGGATTAATATTTTATGGAGGTTTTTAGTCATTTTTAAGCGCTTCACCCCCAGTCTTTATTTACTTTAATTATATGGAAATGCATGGCAAGAAAATTCATTAGTCAAGATAAATAAATTAATAAATAATTGAATAATCTATGTTATATTTAATAATTAAACAATTTTAACAGCACATTGAGTGACTTTTTCATTATACAGTCACTTGCATAAGAAATGAATTGGTGACCAATGCAAATACTCAAATCAGGCGTAGCATTAGTTCTGACAGGTCATGTCAATCAAGCTTGCATCAGCTGACTCTCAGCTGATCCACATCTACCTATAGGAATACTATGCTATCATGGCATCCCTATATGTGACCCTGGACCACAAAACCAGTCATAAAGGAAAAGGAAAGGAAAGGACATGACGTGTGGCCAAGTATGGTGACCCATACTTGGAATTTGTGCTCTGCATTTAACCCATCCAAGTGCACACACACACACACACACACACACAGTAGTGAACACACACATGGAACAGTGGGCAACCAATGTTGGGGGTTCGGTGCCTTGCTCAAGGGTCTCACCTCAGTCGTGGTATTGAGGGTGGAGAGAGTGCTGGATATTCACTCCCCCCACCGACAATTCCTTCCGGACCTGGGACTCAAACCCACAACCTTCGGGTCACAAGTCCGCCCCCATGTAAGTAAAAAATCATTAGGATATTAAGTAAAAATCATGTTCCACTAAGATATTTTGTAAATTTCCTACAGTAAATATATCAAAACGTAATTTTTGATTAGTAATATACATTGCTAAGAACTTCATTTGGACAACTTTAAAGGGGGCTTAACACACACAGTTTCAGCCAATCTCATGTTAATCTTGAGTACCTATAGAGTAGTACTGCATCCTTCATATCTCCAAAAAGTCTTTAGTTTTTTCATATTTATAAAAGAAAGATACAGCTTTGCGATTCTCTCCGGAAACAGCCGAGCTCCTGGAGGCGCGCCGTGGGCGGAGCTAAAGAGTGACGAGCACTTGGGCGCCGAATGCCAACAAAACAGACATTTGATGCCGTTTCACTTACCGTCTGCAGTTCTGAATCATGACCGGGATCTTTTATAGCT
>NW_015624123.1:329932-335660 GCF_001515625.1 Sinocyclocheilus rhinocerous
TATCCACTGTTTACATAACGCTGGGTTCTTTAGGAAGCTGAACAAAGTTATCTTTCCCTTACAACCAAAAACACACTTCTTTGGATTGGAGACATTCTTCCCGAGCAAGTCCCGTGCAGCGCTGCCGCCGGATGAAGCGCGTTGATGGGCGCGATCTCGCTCTTGCTCTGGTCGATGCGTACGCGGGCGCGTTCTTCCGGGAGAAATGCCCATATAAGGAGTTCCACCCTCGTTTACGTCATTAAGAGCCATGATTGAAAAAACTCTCTGAAACTTGTACGAACCCGGAAATCTAGTGTAGCGTTAGTTCTGGCAGGTCACGTTAGTCAAGCTCGCATCAGCTGACTCTCAGCTGATCCCCATCTACCTATGGGAATACGACACCTATCTTAAGTATTCATATATAAGGTCTCGCAGTATTATCAGCAGTTTTTGCATTGCTCAATAGCTAATTACCCTCCTCCATCCCCAGCTCCTCCTCTGTCAGTCAGGATTCAGCCTTCTGATTCTCCTTTGAATCAGACTAATTCTAAAATGTGTACATAACATTATTGAACTTTAACGATATCTGCAATACATTTATGTTGGTTCTGTTCTGTTTACCCTGGGGGGGTTATTGCTGCTCTCCCTGCTCTCATCCATGCTAGGCTGCATGGATGCGCAGGGAGTTCTTGCCCAGAACAGAACCATACCGCCAATCCAAACTGTATGCTAATTGTCAATCATCTTTGACGATAGTGGTTCTGACAGAAGTAAGATTTTTGGCACAGAAATACTCTGTCATACATCCAAATTGTTTTTTGAAACTTTGTCCATGCTTAGCATGAGAATCCAACTCTTTAACAGTGTAAACAACTCTGAATGCATGAAATAGCATTGTACCCCCCCTTTAAAGGAGATTTTCTCAATATTTTGTTTTTTTTGCACCCTCAGATTCCAGAATTTCAAACATTTAAACATCCCTTTAAAATGTTGTGCCAGTCAAATTTTCAAATAGTTGTATCGGCCAAATATTGTGCTATCCTAACAAACCATACATCAATGGAAAGCTTATTTATTCATAAAAAAAAATTGACCCTTATGTCTGGTTTTGTGCTCCTGGGTCACATATAAGGTCTATACAGTATTATCCAGCATCTTTACCACTTTGCTCAGCTGCTAATTAACCTCCTCCATCCCCAGTTCCTCCTTGCATCCACAGTCAGGACTTGGCTTTCTCATATTCCTTGTTTCCCCAAATCATACTCCTTTATTTTGAATCATGTTGTTATATTAAATTGTCATTAAGAATGTCTCGGGTTATGCATGTAACCATGGTTCGCCGAGAGGGAACGAGACACTGCGTCCTCTAGTGGGCACTATGAGTGACACACTTGAAGGGGAATGGCTCGGGTTATGCATGTAACCATCATTCTCTGAGAGGGGAACATTAATGATACCTGCTATATTTGGTTCTGTTCTGTTTACCCATGATAGGCTGCATGGTTGGGCAGGATGTGAAGAAATAAATTTGTAAAATAGTTCATACTTCATATCTACATCTGCAACTCCCTGTCTAGGGATTTTGAAGTGAGTGGATAGATTCATAGATTAGCAATACAATCCAGTGTTGATAAATTGGCCTATGTGAATGATGCTTATGGCAAGTGATCAAAATTTTTTGCACACTATGATTTCCTCTGCAACCAGCTTCTGTGACTATAAATGTAACCCCTCTGAAAGAGAGAGTGGGATCCATTTTGCACAGCAGATTGAATTTTAGCCAGACAAAAGATTTGTCACATTCTGGCTTGTGCACTTTAAGAGTCTTTTAAAAGTGGAACAGGCACAACAGTGGTGTAGAAAGTCTGTGGGAGATGAAAGCGCTCTCTATATTTTGTTCCACATCTGTTGACGATAAACAATATTTCCATATGTCCCTTGCCTGATTTGTGTGTGGAAATAAGCAACTTATGTAACATAATTACAAATGGTTCAGAGATGGAAAGGACAGCCTAATTATTGTGCACCATTAATTCAAGCATTTCAGAAGCAACATGCCATGGACCAGTTTGCATAATACAGTATGACACTACAAATGAAGAAAAAAAAAAAGCAGGTGCAGATATCAATCACAAATATTACAGCCCACGTACACTAGCAACCTCACATCATCAGCTGACGCTTTCCATAAACAAGCAAAAACGGCACCCAGGGTACTAAAAGCAGGAACAAATGCGCTCTTCAAGTGGAGTTGGTATATTCGTAACTACACATGAATGACCAAATGAAGTCATATTTTCAAGTGGCAAACTCTGAATTCTAGATAATACAAGAGTTGCCCATATGTGTTATGGAAGAAGCATGTCATTTTGAAACGTGGCGAGAACACAGATCTATAATATAGATGGTTTTTATAATATATCTATAATCTATAGAGATCAGTAATCAAAAAGCAAGTCTATACCGAATTATAATGAATAATTTTGCAAGTTATTTTAATATTACATATTAAGAATTGTTCACCTAGAAATGCTGAAAACATTTGCTGAAAATGTACTTACACTCCGGCAGTTTAAGGTGTAGATGATTTTGCTTCTTCATCAGAACAGATTTGGAGAAATTTAGCATTACATCACTGGCTCACCAATGGTTCCTCTGCAGTGAATGGGTGCCGTCAGAATGAGAGTCCAAACAGCTGATAAAAACATCACGATAATCCACAAGTGATCCACACAACTCCAGTCCATCAATTAACATCTTAGGAAATGTGTCATTTTGATGTGAGTGGACAATAGGAGATAGACTTTTTCACTGGAGGAAGAGTTATTATGGACTCGTATTTTGTATTTTGAGAAGCGATAGTTAAAATGTCATAATGATGGATTTGTTTCTTACAAACAAACAGCTTTTTACTTCCTAAGATTGTTAATTGATGGACTGGAGTCATGTGGATTACTTGTGGATTATTGTGATGTTTTTTTTAGCTGTTTGGACTCTCATTCTGACAGCACCCATTCACTGCAGAGGATCCACTGCTGAGCAAGTGATGTAATAATTTAATTTCTCCAAATCTGTTTTGATGAAAAAACAAGGTGAGTAAATCTTCAGCAAATTTTCATTTTTGGCTGAACTATTTCTTTAAAGGAGTGATGTACGAAACAGCTAACAGACAATAACATATTCACTTGACTTTGACGATTTGCAAATATTTAGTTTTGATAGCTTACCATGTGTAAATAAGTGATGGAAATTAATAGTTTTCAACATTATGAATTCAGACATATTTATGTGGGTTTACTGTTCACAGTTCTACTTCTGCTTATGTTTCCAACTTGAACGATTCACATCAACACTCTTCCATTAACTTCCATGCTTTGCTTAATGCTAAAGGTCATGTAAATAAAACATGCATTAATCTTTAAAACTAAGTGCTCCAACAGCTTCTTCAAAAGTTTTACTCAGTAACTAAATATTTAAACAGACGCACTCGATCAATACCAGCTCAGAATCCGATTGGTCCGAGGCTACGTTTGTGCACTACCGCAGTGGATGGGAATCACATAGACACGCAATTAGCACGACTTCTGGTTGCCATGGAGATATGTGACTGTGCATCTGCTTGAATGAGAAATTCCGTTTCCACAGTCCGTTAAAACGCCCACGTATCTTTTGAGCTGTTCGAAAGCTCCCCTGCGTATTTTAGCACCCTGACAGATCCACAAAGTCTGTGTCGCTGCGACGCAGTCTAACTCCTGCATTTTCACAACTGCAGAACTTTGTTTTTTTTTGGCCGTTCAGTCACATATACCTCAAGGGAGAAGAGGATAATGGTTTGCGGAGACTCCGACTGTATTAATCACGAAGCGTGGCTTGGGGTTTCTCTTCCAGTGGATGCACACATGCGTCGATTGCACAGGAGAGACGTTTGGCAGGTGCTGTCACGTCTCACACTCCTCCATACTCTCCAAAATGGTGTCCAGATCTACAACTGTACTCGTACAGATAATGAAACCCAGGCTATGGAGTCTGCCAAAACTTTCTCCTTCATTTTACAGCTTTAAGAATGTAATTTGCGATGATTTGCTTTCCTTAATGTACTGCCCCAACCTCTGACTTAGCAATGATACATCCTAGATCTAGTTAAGCCAACAAATCCCCTCTCTCTACAGGGAGCTCACACACGTGAAAACACATACACACGTGTATACGGCAGGAAATATGGATGTAAAATGCTGAATTACCCCCTCCCGAGTGTCTAAGAGCAGCTGTGTTACACAGCTGACACTCTCTATACTGTTCTGCCTTGATGTCCTGGGCAAGATCTCATCCTTTTATGCCTGTTGGGATGAATGGGCTTCTGCGGTCAATCCCAGCTGTAAGCCACACCAGAGGAAGAGAGGACAGAGGAACCGGCGTGGGCTTTCAAATAAAGGCATCATCACCCTGCGCGCTACCCTTTCAGGCTCTGGAGACTGCTGAGAGGGACCGGAGGCCACAGTGGGTTGAGTTTCAAGCCGAGCTGATAAAAAAAGACACCCCACTTGGGCAGAAGCACCATGATCGTTCCAACTGAGAGGGTACGTGCCCCCTCCGATTTCTGAGTGGATTTTGAATGCAGCCTGCGAAAACCCCCCCAAAAAATGGTATCTTTGATAATTAAGCTGCCTTATAATAGTAAGAAGTGGTTCTCTAAAACACTGTGGTAGAAATCAACCATTCACTTGTCTAAATTCAATCTAATTCACTCCTTTTCCTACACACCTTTTCCTACGGAACACAGAAGTATACTCTCAGAAATAAAGGTACAAAAGCTGTCACTGGGGTGGTATCTTTTCAAAAGGTACACTTTTGTACCCATTAGGTTATAATATGTACACTTTAAGTACAAACATGTACCTTTTGAAAAAGTACCGCCCCAGTGACAGCTTTTGTACCTTTATTTCTGAGAGTGTAGTTATTAAAATGTTGAAGCTGCTGTTTTGCATACAGTGACAGAGGGACAACGACACATGAGGTAAAGCAAAGGAAAAAATATTTTTAAATCGTAGTTTAAAATTAATGAATTTGATTTAATGAATCTTAATGTTACAAGAAGTAACAAGTGTAAACAAGAAAAAAATATAACATAAGATAAAAAAAGTCCTTTAATATCCTTTTTATTGGAAGACAGACAGACGGACGGACGGACAGATAGATAGATAGATATAGATTTTTTTATTTTATTTACTAACAGTTATTTTATGAATTATGAATTAATTTTTACAAATGATATATTTGTAAATATATATTATAAATTCACTAATATAATTTGGTTTTTGGACAGTCACAGCACATCAAATGTCAAATTATCTGATAATTTAAGTTTCGACTTCGACACATGTCATGAGGGTCTTTAGGTGCCCTCTTTATTCTAACTGTACACTAATTATATAATAACTCTACTAAAAACTACTAGACCAAGGGTGTCAAACTCAGTTCCTGGAAGGCCACAGCCCTGCACAGTTTAGATGCAACCCTAATTAAACACACCTGATCCAGCTAATCAAGTCATTAAGGCTTATTTGAAAACTACATGGTATGTGTGTTGGAGCAGGGTTGGAACTAAACCATGCAGGGCTGCGGCCCTCCAGGAACTGAGTTTGACATCCCTGTACTAGACTAACACATCCTACATACACAGTCAACTGCTATGATGTTTTTCCACATTTAGTCATGTGTTTTCTTGCCTAGGGCACCAACCAAAAAA
>NW_015624123.1:335754-351412 GCF_001515625.1 Sinocyclocheilus rhinocerous
TATATATATATATATATATATAAATCAATCAATAAATAAAAAGTGGGTAAGGTAAGTAAAAAGACAAGTGTGTGCTTGGGTACTCCCTCAGCTTGTGAAACAAATGAAACAAAAAGAAAGGCACAACTGCTTTGTTATAAGGCATGTCAAAATGCACAAAAGTCTCAGGTCTGGTTCTGTGGGTGGACTATCTGCTGTCTCTACAGTCAATCTACTGCAGCACAGCTCTGCTGTAATGAGCCTCAGAATGATGTGGGTTCCAAGGCGCCACGAAACAAGGTTAATAAATAACTTACAGCCTTTATCAAATATTTGTGCTCAAACAGCCTCCAGTACATCATAGATGTGTTTTATCTCCATCTCTTTGCCCAGGCACTTTATCTCAGGTTATTAGTTCATTGCACCAAAGCAGCAATATGATGTGCTAATATGAAGATATGGAATCCGTGTGCAAGTAAAATGTGACTATGATACATCCCTGTGACTACTGCACAAAGCGTTTACTTTTCTCATGGCCTAGACTGTCAAATTACGTAGTTACATGCTGGTCACGAATGTGTCATGACTGGAAGATGCTGTCGGCATGTGCGCGAGTGTGTGTTCAGCAACACACTCGTTTTCCTGACGGCGGCACAGAACTTCTCGGCTGTGGACTGGGGGGAGGCGATACACTCCATTAGAACATGATTACATAATTTGTCACGATGTTAAAAGAGACACTTTAAGCTGTCTCAAAAAACAAAGAGAAAGACTAACCGGAAAATGCTGATATTATTAACTCTGTCAGAATGATGAGGTAAAGACTTAAAAGGCAGAGTAGACGAAATCCATGTTCATGCTGAGCTTGTCAGCACAGACACGTCTCTGTCTTTTACTTTGGTGCTTGCAATAAAATTTTAAACTTGTTTCATCACTGCGTTCAAGTGCTAAAAGTGTTTATGATTAGTTAAAAGGCTCGCTCAGCATTTTTTTATTTATGTTGTGCTGATCGATATGGCAGTCATATGACTCCTAGGAGAGTGGACATGAATGTTTTAGTTTTATATATATATATAACAAATAAAAAAACTTTACAAATGATACATTTTAACAAAAAAGACGCTTCAGTATAATTTTCATATATTATATATATTACAATTATTTAGATTTATATTGTTTTCGGACAGTTTTACAGTTATAAAACACATTATTAAACACTAAGCAGCAACATAGCAGATGTACTTATTAATCTAAGCAATACTACTGCTACACATTGCTCTGGGCTACATTAATTGACACGGATTACATTTTACAAACTGAATTTGCCCAGCTGCTAATTGATAATATTGTTTGTCATCCTTTATTTGACAGCAACGGGCAAGATTATGATTTGATTTCCCCCTTTAGGCACAGATGAAGTAAAGCATTAGCTCTAAGTATGTGGCGTGTTCAGTGGTCTGTGTTTTGTCACATTCTTTCTTCTGACAGAGGCCAAGACACATGGGTATCACATCCTGCGGCTCAAAGCAAAGACAGACACTGCCATGTATTCAAACGGACAGGCTTTCCCCGGGCTCTATTTTTCTGATTACTCTATTGACAGGACTCCAAAAGTGCGTCACTGCAGATTGTCAAGCCCCACTTGATGGACTAACCCGCATTTGTGTGCGACCAAAGCCACTTTTCCAGCATCACACAGGATCTTAAAACTCATTGTCGCCGTCACAAAGCAAGCTCGCAAAACACCCAAGAGGTGCTCAAGGATTACCATTAACATATTCCTGCAGTCGGAATCACACAAGAGTTTTCATTTGCATTTTGGTAACAGGAGTCCTCCAGTGTGTAAAACCTTTAAGGTAGACCGATAAGCTCACACAGAGCAGATTAAAATTCATCTTGTACAATCGGTTTCTGTACAACAGTTCATAAATACACAAAATCCTGCAAGCTTCCTCTAAGGCTTATGCAAATTCATGACTGTATGAAACCAGTATAAGTTTAAAGCGACGCGGCTGTTGCACTGTAATCTCGAATCCTGATAGACACGCTCGTCCTCTGTAGCGACTGCACTGTGGCAGACATTATGCAATGCTAGCACTATGATTTCTGCAGCCAATTAGGAACTTCCTGTACGATGGTGTAACAAAACCTTGTTTTTCCCCTAGACATTGCATCCAATAAAGCCCACACAAAATAGTATGGGTGGTCAAGTTTGGTCATGCAGTTTGCAAGGCTAATTATGGGTGTGTGGCACAGCGACGGTGCCAATGCCACCTCCACACTCAGCGGCACCATGCGCAGGACCTGAGATCCAGAGAGGATCACCTGTGGAGATCTGGCGCACGGTTAGATAACGCTGCTCTGACACAGAGAAGCTCAGTCTGGGCAGAGAAAAGCGTGTGAATGTGCTGCGTATATCTGTGCTAACCCTGCTAATCTCTTTTGCTCTTTGACTTTCTTATTCAAAAGCTGGCACTGCTTTTTCAGTACTGTCTGCCTCGTGCTCAGTATATTTTTATTAAGGTGACCAGATTTCTGAAATGAAAACTGAAGAACGTTTGTATGCATCTTTACATTTTGCAGTGTTATTTTCTATTACTTAAAAAATGGGGATAATTCTATGTGGATAAAATGTAGGATGAGAGTTTCTACACCAAACTGTTTTGGAAAGCAGTAACACTTTTGTTTAGGGGCCAATTCTCACTATTAACTAGTTAATTAACTAGTCTTTTTTTTTATTAGAATGCCTATTATTAACATATTGGCTGTAGTATATATATATATATATATATATATATATATATATGTATATATTACTACCATTTGGGCTCGGCAAGTTTTATTTATTTATTTGAAAAGAAGTCTCTAATGCTCACCAAGGCTAAATTTATTTGATACAGCAAATCAAAAATAATGTGAAATATTATATGTATATATTACTACCATTTGGGCTCGGCAAGATTTATTTATTTATTTGAAAAGAAGTCTCTAATGCTCACCAAGGCTAAATTTATTTGATACAGCAAATCAAAAATAATGTGAAATATTATTACAATTTAAAATAACCATTTTCTATTTCAATATATTTTCAAATGTCTTCAGTGTCACATGATCCTTCAGAAATCAACATTAATATGCTGATTTGGTGTTCAAGAAACATTTGTTATTATCAATGTTGAAAACAGTTGTGGTGCTTTTTGTGGAAACCATGCTACATTTTTGTCAGGAATAGAGGGTTCAAAAGAAAAGCATTTATTCGAATTAGAAATATTTTGTAACATTCTAAATGTCTTTGTTTTCACTTTAAAGACAGAACCTTTGCTGTATAAAAGTATACATTTCTTTAAAAAGTAACAACCCTAGTAAAAAAGTACTATATTTAAAATACATTTATTTATAGTTCAAACCCATTAAAGTGCCCCTATTATGCCATTTTTACGGTTGCTAATATTGTTTTACGAGTCTCCTAAAACAGGTTTACACGCATGCAAGGTCAAATAACATGTTAGTTTTCTCAAAAAATAGATTGAATTTTACCTAATTTCTAAATGATTCGTAAACGACTCGTGCGAAGCAGTTCAAAGAATCAGTCTCTCTAAACCCCTCCTTTCCGTGAGCCCTTACTGCTGTGATTGGTCAGATGGCGCAGTCCTTTGTGATTGGTCCAGAGCTGTAGAGAGATTGGCTCTGGATTGGTCTACTGCGTACAGCGCGTGTCGGAAACTAAACGCCCATTGCCATGACGGAATGACAGCCCTGGAGACTTGTCAATACATAGAAAACTCTTTTTTTCGATAGACAATAACTTTATTTATCGTGCCCTGTCGGCTTCACAACTTTGCAGATTATGTTTATATTTGATTATAGTTTATGTTCACATACAGCTACATGACACACTGCATGAAAGGTCTCCACCTTAGCACAATCAAATAAACTTCAGTAGTGGCGTAGTGCAAAATCGCCAATGGATATCACACAAGCAACGTGCAAACTTTATGCCGATGAACGTCTTAACCCGAGTCAATTCAATATAGCCGCTATGCTGTTCCGCACTGCTTCCCCACAATTAAAGTGCATTAAGTACAAAATGAGTCGTTCCAATTTAGCAGACTTTTAAGTATACCAGTTTAGTATACTGAAAGTACAATTGCAGGGTATTTTATTTAGCACTTAAATATGTAAATGCATTTGTATCATGAAATAAATGTATTTCAAATACATTTTAGTATATTTATTTTTCATTAGGGAATTAATAATACTTTTTTTTTAAAGGAATTAAAATATTTTTGATTCCATATGAGTGTATTTATGATATATATTTATTTGTATTTATTTATATATATATTTTTTTTAATTATGCATGTCTGATATATTTGTTTCGGTGAGGTACTGTAGCCAGCTGTGTTGTTCACTGTGCTGGAATAGTAATGGTCATTGTATAAGGTGTAGCATCACTGAGCACTAATGTTCCCAGAACAGGTGCAGTGTGTCGTGACGTACTCGGATGATGTCTTTGTGTTCTCGATGGTGTGTGTGCTGCACTGAGCCAGCTCTCACAGGTACTCTCAGTTAATCACAGGTACGCAAGCATGTGCAGAGCGTGATGGATGCCTAGACGGCCCACTCCTCACCCATTTCAGCTGTCATTTACGTTTTCTCTCTTCAACCCCACCCATCTCCCACCCCCCAGCAAATGGACTCCATGCGGGATTAATCATTTAAAAAATATATATCTGATAAAAAAACAAAATGTTTCATGCACTCTGACCTGTACGTAATTTCCGTAATAATGAATTTCCCTACCACAGGAGCTTGAAGTACCTGCTTAAAGGGGTAATTAATTGCTGGCAAGATGGGATTTTAATAAAACTTGGCTGTCTATGCAGTAGAAAGGCCAAAAACATATAAAACCGGTGCTATGTGAATACATAAAATGGAAAAAAATAGCAATGGTGTTCACTTCTGCCAAAACTCCCATAATTCACTTTTGCTTTTGGTGCCGCCCTGGTGTTGACCTGACTATTCGTGGGTGGAAAAACAAAAATGCAAAAGTTTGATCTGTAGTTTTAAGAAAAGCCCTTGAGCTCTCAAAATTCGCGTTTTATGACATGTCGGTGAACTTTTGCTGACAAATAGACGGGGTATCTGGGTGAAGATAACATGGAAAACGAGCACACATTGTTCATTTACATATACTACTCACACTGTAACAATACAAAGCTGGTTGAAAATCTGCTAATTTATCCTTCAATGGTTATGCCAGTCTCACCAAAACAAAATCACACAGAGCAGGTCAAACTAAAAAAGTGAATATTTCAGTAACACTTTAATACAGAGACCAATTCTCACTATTAACTGGTTGCTTATTAGCATGCCTATTATTAACATATTGACTGTTTATTAGTGCTTATAAAGCACATATAATGCATGACCATATTCTACATCCCTAATCCTACCCAATACCTAAACTTAACAACTACCTTACTAACTATTAATAAGCGGCAAATTAGGAGTTTATTAAGGCAAAAGTCGTAGTTAATGTATTTAATGTATATTAATGATGCATTTTGAAATTATTTGACAAGGAGTTAGCATAGTTAGCATAGCACAGTTAACCCATCCTGGTAGATACACCTTTTGACTCCAAAAAGCATATTTCTCCTTATAACAGCCTTTGAAATGTCGCCCTACAGTATATTCTGATGAAAATGTATTGCTGTCACGCTACGGTGAGATAAACGCACGAAGGCGGCGAAGATAGATGCAAACAGTCTTTTAATAAACCACACGAGGTTTGATACAGGACGGACAGGCAGGATAGACACGTAGGGACCATTCACAATACCGGACAACCAAACAGTGCAAAGACCAGTCCAAGGGTGTGACAATTGCAAGCAACATACAAATTATAAATATTTAATTTAATTAAAGTAGACATTTCACCAATGTCCAATTATTTTTGGAGGGTTCTCAAGTGTGAAATGGACTTACATAATTCCTAAATTTTCTACTCCTTTTTCACTCAGCACTGTCGCCAATGAAGAGTATTTTTACTGATGCCATCAGCCAATCAGTGTTTTCATGACATCATTTGTCCATAGCCCCAGAGTGATTAGTCACATGACACTGATGAGATTACAAATTCTATGCTTCCAAAGGGGCCACAACTGCCATTGAGATGAATGGAAATTCACTCTCTAGGCATTTTACACCGCCTTGTT
This sequence comes from Sinocyclocheilus rhinocerous, assembly GCF_001515625.1. NCBI lineage: Eukaryota > Metazoa > Chordata > Actinopteri > Cypriniformes > Cyprinidae > Sinocyclocheilus > Sinocyclocheilus rhinocerous. The sequence continues at coordinate 341,955 of NW_015624123.1, forward strand.
CAGCACCAATAAATATGTATCAACTTATTTTTCTTTTTCAGCCAACAGTGTACACCATAATACTCACAGTGCAAGACGTATACTGCTGCATTCATTACTCAACAGCTTTTAGCTGGCCTAATCATTTCCACTTGACTGCATTTGTTTGTTGTTCCCTTTAGTGCCTTACTGAAAATATAAAAGCATAAATATGTAATTCAATACAAGCAAAAACACAGAATGCTGCACACTTGATTTTATGGCACTTTTATCGAATAACAAGGGAAAAGCTTGCAACGTGGACCACCATTAAAGGATTAGTTCACTCCTGAATTAAAATGTCCTGATAATTTACTCACCCCTGTGTAGGGTTGGGTACCGAACTCGGTACTTTTAAGGGTACCAACCGAATTGCGTCGGTACTACCGAGTAACGATTCACGTTAAATCAATCGGTGCAATTTCGGTACTTGAGAACGCATCTGGGCGCAATACGCTACAGAGAGAGAAAGAGAGACCCTGTGACGCGAGGTCACCCCTGCAACTCGTTCAAACAATACACAGGGCAAGCCGAAATGTTGTGAAGTGTGGTTACATTTCTAGGGCCATATGGTTTCTTCGGAAACGCGGACGGGATCGTGGAGTCCATTCACAAAAACGTAATTTACTCTATAGCGCGGAATGCCACGGAATTCGTCAATTTTGGACGAATAAATCAAAAGTAGGTCTGCCACTTGATTCGAATCGCGATATGAACTAGAGTCTGTGAATATTAAAACGCAAAAAGACGGTTTAAATATGAGTCCTTCATGTTCCGCTTGCCTCTGTATGTATGAATGGCGGAAACGCGGTTTTGTTTAGCCTAATTCACAAATACTGAAGCACGCGTGATGCTCGCGGTGATTTCCGGTCTCTGCGTCTCACTATATGACGGCATGAACACAAAAACTTATGCTGGTTACTGTGACACTCACAGTACTTCTTACATTACTGCACTTTTGACTGAAACTACGTTATTCTACTGTGAACTAGTATACAGTAATTTCCTGTGCACAAACACAGTAAATTCCTGTAGATTTCACATGAATTTTTTACAGTGTAGCTTTTTGAACCAAAGTACACAGACAAAGAACTAACCACGCGTGACCTTTCCAATATGATTTCGTAATGCTTGGAGTTGCACATGTGCATTGCAGAACTAGTGCACTTTTTTTTTTAGAAAATGAGCAATCGTTTCGCTAGATAAGACACTTATTCTTCGGCTGGGATCATGTAGAGCCCTTTGAAGCTGCATTTAAACCGCAATTTGGACTTCCAACTCCCATTGGCTCCCATTGAAGTCCACTATATGGAGAAAAATCCTGAAATGTTTTCCTTAAAACCCTTCCTTTCTTTTCGACTGAAGAAAGAAAGACATAAACATCTTGGATGACATGCGGGAGAGTAAATTATCAGGACATTTTTATTCTGGAAGTGAACAAATCCTTTAAAATGATATGATGGCCTGTGAAAGTTTTTTTACATGACATGCTATGAAGCGCTGTAAAAAACTACCGTCTCAAAGATTGAAACGGGGCCGCTATTGATTGCTGTGTTCACAGTCCTAATCTTTCACACAACCACGGGGTCGCTTACACTTTTCAAGTGCAAAACGCATCTTGAAGGACCTGCAGAAAGCTTCATTCTCGGATTCATCCCGTCTCCGAGCTGAGGGCTGCCATAGACTTGCAGGGTGTTAATAGTTTGCTGCCGGATCCATTCACAGAGGTGCTGCAAATACATCTCCCTCTGTCAACCAGATTTAACTTGCCGGCGAAGCATTTCAGAGCAGCCCCCATACTTCTCAGAAAGTGATATTTTCTCACTTCCTGTGCTCACGTTGTCCTCCAAGTAAGGACACAGGCAGATTGAGGAGGATGCTGTGAGGAGCCTCCTCATCCAAAGCTCGTCCCTTTAGGACCTAAAACGAAACAGCACTTGAGGAGTTGTTTATGCATATTTCATCTGAGCATGAACAAATTCCAGAACAAATAGAGACAGGCAGGCCTCTTGGCTGAGATCAGGCGCTTTTTTTCCCTTTATTAGAGGTAAAAGAAAATGTGGCTGATCTGGAGTCTGTGATCCACTGTGAGTTGACTCATTACAGGCTCTTCTCTGGCATGCGTCCACAGCAGACGTGGCGACACACGCTAGAGTATTGCGAGCAGCTCTCGATGGTCTGACTAATCGTGCACGAGCCCAGGTGAACTTCAGAAATGGCCTGCAGCAAAAGCAGAACTCGTTACTATCATGGCCGAAGCCGAGTCGGTGTATGCGCTAACTTTTATCCCAACGTTGCCTTGGTTACGAGCTTCGCAGACTACATCAGCGGTGCCGGATTCGGCGTGTTTCAATCATGGCAGATCTGGCTACTCTTGCCTAGGGTCCAATTAAGGCAGCTTTCTTTGAGGTTCCAGGGGAGCTGAGAATTCCCCCGTCACAATTAGAGCTGCTGGTGTCCGTAGCCTGACAAGCCTGTCAGAGAGTAGCACAGAGCAGCAGCTGGAAGACACACAGCCCTCCCGCGCTACACGGATAAGGGACTCAGAATGCTGCAGCCACGATTCAACACATACACACGTGTTATGTTCATTACTACACACTATTACTGCATTATTCAAAGCTGACATACTGTACCATGGACAACAGGATTTTCCCTGCTCTTTAGAAATAAAAGATGCACGACATAGACGTACAGTAAAATGAACTTGAATTAGCTCTTATAACAGGCATTAACTTCACAAATGTGAGCACATGATTATCCATACTTACATAACAGCTATAGAATAGAATAGAGGGAAAATAACATGCTAATTTCAGATTATTTGTTTTTTAACATGTTAAAAATAATTTAATGCAGCATCCATTTTTTTAATTCCCGTAGTAGCTATGCTAATGCATATTCAATATAATATAATATCATATCATATCATATAATATAATAGAAATAACACACTAGTTTCTGTGAATAATATTTGTTGTTTAACATGATAAAAATAATTAATGTAGCAAGTTTTTTTTAATTCCCAATAGTTATGCTATGCTAATTTATATTCAATAGAATAGAATAGAATAGAAAAGAATAGAATAGAGGAAAAATGGCATGCTGATTTCAGATTATGTGTTGTTTAACATGTTAAAAATAATTCATTCAGTGTCTATTTTTTAAATTCCCGTAGTAGCTATGCTAATGTACATTCAATATAATATAATATAATATAAGAGAAATAACACACTAGTTTCTGTGAATAATATTTGTTGTCTAACATGATAAAAATAATTAATGTAGCAAGTTTTTTTTAATTCCCAATAGCTATGCTAATTTATATTCAATAGAATAGAATAGAATAGAACAGAATAGAACAGAATAGAATAGAGGAAAAATAACATGCTAATTTCATATTGTGTTGTTTAACATGTTAAAAATAATTAATTCAGCGTCTATTTTTTAAATTCCCGTAGTAGCTATGCTAATGTATATTCAATATAATATAATATAATATAATATAATAGAAATAACACACTAGTTTCTGTGAATAATATTTGTTGTTTAACATGGTAAAAATAATTTAGTTATTAGTTATTAGTATAGTTTTTTTTAAATTCCCTTAATAATTATGCTAATTTATATTCAATAGAATAGAATAGAATAGAATAGAGGGAAAATAACATGCTAATTTCTGATTAATATTTGTTGTTTAACAATTAATGCAGCGTCCATTTTTTTTATTCCTGTAATAGCGATGTGTCACATTTATGTTCTGTTTTGGTTCGGTTTTCTGTTTCTGTTCTCCTGCCTAGTTTGTTGCCATGGTTTCTGATTAATTAGCTTCACACCTGTTTCAGTTCTCTGATGACCTTTTCCAGTATTTAAGCCCTGTGTTCTCGTCTGTGCCTTGTTTGTTATTGATTTGATTTTTGTTTGGTTGTGCTTGTTTTCTCCTGTGGATTATTAAAGAACTCTCTTGGATTAAACTCCTTCATTGTGTGCTTTGTTTAGCACACCAATCCTTGACACTACGGTAATGTATATTCAATATAATTTTTCTCAGTAATTACTAAGATTACTAATGCCGAGTTCACACTGCACGATTTTCAAACTCGTCGGAGTAAAGACACTCAAATTGATTTCACTCCACCCCACGCCTCGACGGACAACAAAAATGAGAGTAAAACGACAAATGAGAATCCCTACAGAGTACTCCTCTCAAGCCCTTTAAAGCACAGCAGGAAGTAGTGAGCAGAAGGGCCCTCTGACATTGTGTTGAGTGGCACACAAAACTAAAGGACTTTCATGCCATATTTCGTAAAAAAAAAATCCACGTAGGCATTCCAAGTGTTCTCATCTCAAGTCTTCCAAGCCATTGTAACATGTAATGATGCATACATTACCAAAGTCAAATTACCCTCCGAGCAAGGGAAGTTACAACAAACTTGTGTACTTCATTTAACTACAACATATACATAAACAACACCTCCTAAACAGCACCAAGAGTGGAAATGATGCGACGTGTTCATTACCCAACTGGCCCTAACCGTCAGAAAACAAATGCTTTTGACTACCTGAGCATGAAATAGAGCTGTGAGTGTGTGAGAAGCCATGGTAGCAGAGTCTGGCCTCTTAATTACATTTCCTCGGCAGGAGAAATGGTGCTGTTCAGACGTTCCACTGTGCTGCACATTATTATATTAAATGAGGAGTATCTAGGGGTTTCCAGCCATTCCTTTGTTCATTTCGGTGCTCCATAAGTGCACCTATCTTTCTACCCCCAACAACACTTCCATAACCATTACTAGTCGACAATGTCTAAGTCAACACGAAGGCACAGAAATGCAGCCACGATAAAACATAGTCATCTTAGGACGACACAAGTGACCGCCGTTCAGCGTTGACACATAGTTACAGCTTTGTTTCTGACAGATGTGTAGCCTAAATCTTATCATAACTGAGGCAGCGTTTGAGATATGAGAGCTGACACAGAGCAGAGTACTGCACATCATGCTTGGGACGGAACACGGATGAAAGCATTCTGCTCCGTCTCCATAGGGAATTTCCATTATCACGCATCCCAAGGTTGTACTGTGAGCGGTTTGGAAGCCGTCTCTGAGTTCCATTACTAGCGAACCTTATATGGCAGAATTGGGATCTCAATAATGCCAGCATTTTTAATACCTGGAAGAGCAGGAAGTGCTGTCTGCTGCTGTCTGTGGAGAAGCAGCTCATTGCTCTGCGTCTAGAGGCACAGGTCATCCCAGAATAGACAAGATACTTCTTCAGTGCACTATTTGGGTATTTTAAGATAAAAGCGGCAGCATCGACAAAACAAAGCATCTTTGTTGGAGAAACATCCTAGCAAGTGTAACACATTGAGCCATGGTGCTCATATGTGAGAAAAAAGTTTGAGTCCAGCTTTTGACATTTCCTGATTCTGTTCCCTCTCGACTCAGCATTGTTTCATATCCTCAATTTATTAGATATCTGATATCTCTACAGGGTCCAAACTGAACCTTTTGCCACACCTTTCAGCAACATAGTTTACCAACCATTATTATTTCTCTTACATTATTGCACTACCATTCAATATTTTTTTTAATTGATACTATTCAGCAAAGAGGCATTAAATTGATCAAAAGTGACAGTAAAGACATTTATAATGTTATGTGCTGCACATTATTATATTAAATGAGGAGTATCTAGGGGTTTCCAGCCATTCCTTTGTTCATTTCGGTGCTCCATAAGTGCACCTATCTTTCTACCCCCAACAACACTTCCATAACCATTACTAGTCGACAATGTCTAAGTCAACACGAAGGCACAGAAATGCAGCCACGATAAAACATAGTCATCTTAGGACGACACAAGTGACCGCCATTCAGCGTTGACACATAGTTACAGCTTTGTTTCTGACAGGTGTGTAGCCTAAATCTTATCATAACTGAGGCAGCGTTTGAGATATGAGAGCTGACACAGAGCAGAGTACTGCACATCATGCTTGGGACGGAACACGGATGAAAGCATTCTGCTCCGTCTCCATAGGGAATTTCCATTATCACGCATCCCAAGGTTGTACTGTGAGCGGTTTGGAAGCCGTCTCTGAGTTCCATTACTAGCGAACCTTATATGGCAGAATTGGGATCTCAATAATGCCAGCATTTTTAATACCTGGAAGAGCAGGAAGTGCTGTCTGCTGCTGTCTGTGGAGAAGCAGCTCATTGCTCTGCGTCTAGAGGCACAGGTCATCCCAGAATAGACTAGATTCTTCTTCAGAGCAATATGCACTATTTGGAGTATTTTAAGATAAAGGTGGCAGCATCCACAAAATACAGTTTTACATACATAATCATCTTGGCCTTTTTTCTCTCACACACACACACACACACACACACACACACACATATACACATATACATATATACATATATACTTAAAATGAGCATGTCTCCATCTCTCTGTGAAATGTACTTGTTACCCTTTTCTACAATTCATAAACATTGTATTTTGTCCTTATAAAGTAAGTAACAACTGGTGAGTCACTCAGTTTTAGTTACTAAGTAACTAAAGTTACTGTGTATGTGTATATATACTGTATATATACAGTATATATAGGAAGCCGTCTCTGAGTTCCATTACTTAGCGAACCTTACAGTATATGGCAGAATTGGGATCTCAATAATGACAGGCATTTTTAATACCTGGAAGAACAGGAAGTGCTGTCTGCTGCTGTCTGTGGAGAAGCAGCTCATTGCTCTGCGTCTAGAGGCACAGGTCATCCCAGAATAGACTAGATTCTTCTTCAGAGCGATATGCACTATTTGGAGTATTTTAAGATAAAGGCGGCAGCAACCACAAAATACAGTTTTACATACATAATCATCTTGGCCTTTTTTCTCTCTCACACACACACACACACACACACATATACACATATACATATATACATATATACTTAAAATGAGCATGTCTCCATCTCTCTGTGAAATGTACTTATTACCCTTTTCTACAATTCATAAACATTGTATTTTGTCCTTATAAAGTTACCAACAACTGGTGAGTCACTCAGTTTTAGTTACTAAGTAACTAAAGTTACTGTGTATGTGTATATATACTGTATATATACAGTATATATATATATATATATATATATAATACATACATAAAAATCTTTACTTTTAGATCTTGCTCTATATATGTTAAAAAGAGAAAAACCAACAGTAATCAAGATTTTTTCATACAACTTGGCTTTTTTAGCCCACAGAGAAAGTCTGTACCTGATAAACATCTGTTTTCACAAAGACTGACCTGCTGAATCCTTCTGCACATGCCTCTAACACTATTTTCCCCTTCACCCTGAAAAGTGCGTCTGCTGCCGAGATTCCTTTAATGACAGGAGTATCGGGAAGAATTCATAAAGAGCGCGTTCAGAGCAATCCAGGACTATCAGGGGCCCGTCTGGGCTACAATCCAGCCGTCACTGCAACTATGAACAATCATTCAAGCTTCTCATTATTTTTCAAGGATTCAATTACAAGGTAATCAAACCGTGGAGAACAGCTACTCAAAAGTACATAAAGATAAATCTCAGTCCTAATTGTCACTTTTCGCAAACCCTCCCAGCACACAATCCAATCCGTCAATGCCCTTTTCACAGTCGTCCGTGTAAAACAATACAAATACATAAACATTTGGCCCTAACGGAGAGATTCTTCACAGCGAGGATTAACAATCTGTACTTCACAGGATATAAACACAGTGGGAATGTTCCTCTGTCTTCTCTCATGGAGTTTCACAAGTTTCGAGCGCTGGCCCTCAGATGACTCCTCTCAATTATGTATAAAGTCTAAACTGAGCATGACATGCACTCTAAACTTGAGAGAGCTCTTGAAAGGTAAGTGAATGAGGTGGGCTTAAATCGAGAATCATAAACAACACATGAGGGCACGTCATATTTCAGCAGCTGTGTGAAAGTCGCATGTATGCAGAGCTTCATGGAAACCCCTCATCCTTCCTTCCTTGGACAGTCTGCCAGAGCGCTTGGGGGAGGAATGCTTACAAACAGTAACACTCTATACTCAGCACAGACAAAGGAATGTGGCGTTTAGAGTAAGGGAAGATTTATTTTCTGATACCGTGGCATTTTACATTTAGAACACGCTAACATGCTCTGATAATTTACCTAATTAGGAATTGAATCCTGACCGTCATGCAAACATCCAGCCGCTCCGAATGAAAAACAACAAACACACGTGTGTAAATACAGCCCTGATGCCGAGCAACTGCAAAACAAGCAGCCTGAGCCGTTTGTCTGTTTTTTCTGAAGCCCCCCGGGTGGTCTCGTTGTAAACCGGGTGAGTTACGCTATAGGGACGTCTAGTAAGGGTGCCAGCTAAGGACCGTCCACCTGTGTGGCCTCTCAGAGTCTTGATTTTAAAGTCAACCTCCATAAATCTCTAAAGTACCTCCCATTCGTCATTAACCTGTGATTATGAATAGGCCAAATGTGAGCTATTTATACATAATGGTAAGGTCATATGCTCTAATTTGACTGTGGCACACAGAGGTGCAAAAAACTCAGATAGAGATAGTTCTGCTAATAATAAGGTAAAGCACAGGGAGGCACAGCAAGCACATCGTTAAATATGAGCAAATATGACAGATGTATTATAATAGCTCTCACTGCCATAGGACATTTCTGTTACTCGCACCGCTAAGATGAATTGTGACATGGCTTCACAGGGTATTTCTTTTCTGCCCTCATAATCATGTTAACAAACGTTATTTATTGTACAAACGCTGATTGTTTTTGGGCCATTTCAAAAAGCTTTTTATCATATACAAGTGGATCATGGTAGACCGAGCTGGCAAATGTGAGCCCTTATATACAGTAATAATAAAGCTCTATCAGGCCTAGTGGGAAGGCTAATGAGTATCAAAATTTTTTTCATTACATCATTGACATTAGCTAATGTGCTTTTAAATGGCAATTTAAACACCATCGAGTTACCACAAAATGCCAGCCATTACAAGTCTCTCTGTGGGGATGCCTACCCTGCATAAGTGCTGCATTATATTTCATATCTGGAGAGCCAAACTACACAGATTTCTGGCAAAATGTTGGATTTGCTTCACTGAAGAAGCATGCTAATTTACAAGGTCAAAAGCAATTACATGTTGCATTAACAACACTTTGGAATGAACATAAAACTTCAAGAAAAATAATATAATTCTATGTATTTACTACAACACTCTAGGATTACTGGAATTACTTTTCAAGATAATGTAGAGACTTCCTCCCTGGAGTACCCTTGGTCAAGTGCCTTGCTCAAGGTCAAAATGGGTTCCCTTTCATGGGAACTTCGAACTGCGTCCTCTAGGGGTCGCTATGGGGGAACGCCTCGTCGTGACCCGTGTCTGAAGCATACATTGAAAACACACCAACAACT
>NW_015624123.1:352439-409376 GCF_001515625.1 Sinocyclocheilus rhinocerous
GGGGAACGCCTCGTCGTGACCCGTGTCTGAAGCATACATTGAAAAAACACCAACAACTTGTTGGCCGGCCGACAGCCATGACGTCACTACCGGTGCGACTATATTATTAATAAGCGCCGGGAGAACACATCATCCTCTTCTTCGTCTTCATTGACTGTCAACACAAATGAACACTGCGGGTATAAATTGGTACAAATGGAATTTTCATTTTCCAACTTGTCCTCTCCCTCCCCAATTCCCCTTTGCCCCCTCTCCACACCATCTAATAACCCAGGTCATTAATAATGTATAATATTGACTCAGCAAAGCCCATGCTTTCGGGATGAAGGGGTGTACCTAATAATTCATTTCCAGTGCAAATACTGTGCGCATGCACAATCTTAAAGTTTTCGCTGTAATGGGATGTCCTGAATTTCACGTATCAATGTGTCATCCCATAAAAGCTCTGTTTTAAATTTGATCTAAATACAGAACAGTGAAAGCCCAAAGTGCCGCCCACATGCCCCTCCCAACTTACCTTTGATGAAACTACCTAATAATTCATTTCCAGTGCAAATACTGTGCGCATGCACAATCTTAAAGTTTTCGCTGTAATGGGATGTCCTGAATTTCACGTATCAATGTGTCATCCCATAAAAGCTCTGTTTTAAATTTGATCTAAATACAGAACGGACATTGTCTTTCTGTCATGCGGCAAAATACGCTGCTGTGCTGAGAACATGCCTCATAAGCCCCATATAAACTAGTGGTCCACATTGCCATGACAACCTCAGTGTGGCGGACAAAGACCTTGCCGTTAGCACCAGTTTTTGCAATGCAGTTTTTATTTATTCATCAGTTTCTGCTTTCATCGTGCACAGAGAATGCAGTGCACAAACTCACATGATTGACAGCCAAGCAGGAGATGTAGCTTACATAAAACAGCAAGACCAGTTGAGGCAGGTGTGAAGATGTGGGGAACGGTGCCCAACAAAGAACATTATTCATAGTTTCTATCTGACTACGAAATCACCGGGGCTTTTCTTATACGAGTAAGAAAATGCACTTCTTTTTAAACTATGACTTATTTTAAAAGGATATTTCACCCAAAAAATGAACATTCTGTCATCATTTGCTCACCCTTATGTTGTTCCAAACATATATATTTTGAGGAATGTTTCAATTGTTTTCATCCATACAATGAAAGCCAATGGGGTCCAAAACAACACTGGACTCTTTTGACCCTATAGTGAAAAATAAATATACTAAAATGTATTGGAAATAAATTTATTTCATGCTAAGTATACTACAAACAAATGAACATTTATGTACTTATACCCTGCAATTGTATTGTTGGTATACTAAACTGGTAATAGTTTAGTCTGCTAAACTGGAACCGCTAATTTTGTGCTTAACACACTTTAATTGTGCAGAAGTAGTGCTGAAGTCCAACTAAAGATATACTGAAGTATATTTGATTGTGCTAAAGTACAACTATTGCAAGCACACTTTAAATATCTTGCATTTAAAGACCGATATTATTCAAAGATCATACGGTCCTCATTAATAGTGACATTAAAACACATTTTAGGCTTAATATTAAGAAATGTGCATTGTGCAAATGTAGTACTCCAAATTAAAATTTTTATATCAGTAAGTCTTGAGCGATATGTCAGTAAATATGTTAATAGATTTGACCTATACTTTGTTTGAAATAAAATTATTTTTTAAATTATATTACCTTTTTACTAGGGGACTTTCACTGACTGAGACATTTTTAAAAATATCTTCTTTTATGTTTAATATAAGAAAGAAATTTATACAGGTTTGGAACAACATGAGGTTGATGTAATTTTGATGCAAATAAGAGACAGATGCTAATGTGCAGATTTGAAGGAGACCAATATGTTGCACACCCAAGCAAATCATTCCTTCCCATATAAGCAGTGCAGTAATCGTTAATAATTTAATTTCTGGATAAGGCCAAAGGAAATGATATCAGATGCACAGATATTTCATCACAACAGGAAAGATCAGCATGCACTACTTTTCATCCTGTTTGAACTCTGATATATCTGGCAGTATTTAATGCCGCACAAAGTGACTCCAAAACATACAGTGACATCTTTAAAAATTCATATTATTTTCATAAACTTGACACCATAAGACTGCATATTTAGACGTCAAGTCTCTTAAAGAGATCTCTTGCATAAAAAGGGCATTATTCATTATCCACACAGAAATCCCAAGACAAACAAACGGAGAAGGACGACAACGTAACAACAAAACTCAATTCACACAAAATTTACTCTTGAGTGGATTTAAAATCTGCTGAACCAGAAACATAAAACAATGCTTTATTGTCATTTTCAATCAACTGAGCCTTGCCCTCCTTGTGTCCAATTGTCACTCTCAATGTACATTTCAAACTCGCATCAACACCTGATCCACAGCTTTTAACACACTGTCATTTGTGTGTGGTCTATATTCAAAGTGTGAGATGGCAGCTGAATCAACACAACAGTGAAACATTTCTGTCAGAGAGGAGCCCGGCTCGACAGCATGCTGGGATTTGGGAACGAATGCTTCAGAAGTGGCTCCTGTCACAATTGGCATTATAAGCGAGACTTACAGAAACTCAAATACAGACACGGCCCCTCAGATGATAAAAAGAAGTAGTGCTATTGAGACAAGCATGGTTTTACTTGCTTTTTAAGACTCGCTTTCATTTCCACAGATGGGAAATTTTTCCATGCCACTGTTGGCTCTTTCATGAGCCTGGAATATATCCGTCCCCCTCAAATGGAGCGGGTCCCAGCTGGCCGCCGCTCCCCAGGGAGGTCCATTGCGACCTAAACAGCCACCTCCCACCAGCCACTCAAATATCATCCTTTCAGTTCTCACCTCGTATAAACACTTCACAGGGCCAGGTGGATTTGAGGTTCACCAGAGGGACCCGTCCATGGCAGCCTTCAAAATCGATTGCCACTTAGTTTTTCAATTATGCCCTTTGCTTCTCTGCCTTTAGTTTATAACCGTCTGTTGAGAATAAATCACACGAGTCTATTGCACCACACCTTACATGACCAAATCAATAACCGCTGAAATCAACAACACCTTGGAGTCTGTGACATGTAGGATATACATTGAGTGAGTGAGTAGAGAGGATTTTGTCTTGTTGTGGGACCTGTTGGCCCCAGTGCTACAAGCTCACTCATAAATATGTTAATAAAATATGCAGCAGGCTATTAAATACTCAAACGCTTTTTCCTAGTTATTAGGATTCGCATATTCTCAATCAAGAGGATATATTAAAAATCTATATGCTTGACTCATTAATATTAATTATGTGATGTGATATGCGTCTTGATTTGCTAAAAAGCAGGTAAAGAGATGCTAGTCATAACAGGGATTGATCTACATTAGAAAAATGCCAGTAAAGTGAACCTTTTTGCTAGATGGTTATTCAGTTCACATCCTATACAAAAGAGATTATACAATATCCATAAACAAACATAATATAAGAACTGAATGCACAGGTGGACTTTAGGCTTTTAAATACATAAATATGTTTTCATAGTCAACAGGAATTGCATATTTAACCAGAGGCAGAGCAACAAAAAGCGAGGGGAAATTTTACAAAACAAAAACATATATGCTTTGCTAATGAATAGGTATGTGATAGGCAGTGTTGGGGAGTAACTAGTTACATGTAACGGCGTTACGTAATTTAATTACAAAATAAATGTAACTGTAATCAGTTACAGTTACTAAGAAAAAATGTGTAATTAAATTACAGTTACTTATGAAAATGTTAACGATTACAAAGGGGATTACATTTGAATATTTACACACATCCACATACAGATTTAATTGATTTATTTCCCAAATTGCACTGACTACTCTGACATATGGCCCTATAATTTCCGCGATGCGGAAAACACAGACTGGTTCGTAGAATCCAGTCATAAAAACGGAAGTCCTATAGCCTAACGCGGACGGAATATTTATTATTATTTTTAAATTAACTATTTTTTCCAAATCATTTTTAGATGCAGTGTTTCCTATAGTTATGCAAAGATTTGGTTTCAAAAACAGTATCAGTAAACTATTTCTTATGATTTTAAATCTGCATTGAACTTCAGATCAATCTCAAAGTAAAAGGCGGTACTAAAACCTGATTTTGTGGTGGATGTGTTCAAATTTGATCATCTTAATTCGAGTGAGGAAGGATTTTGAAAGTCTGACAGTGTTGAGCACTACTGTAAGGTTAACCCTGCATGGTGTAAATGTTTGAAAATGATTAACAGTTGCAAATAAACATTCATTAGAAATTTAGAAAAGTAATCAAAAAGTAATCAAAAGTAATCAGTTACATTACTTTAATAAAGTAATTGAAAAAGTTACACTACTATTACATTTTAAATAGGGTAACTTGTAATCTGTAACCTGTTACATTTCCAAAGTAACCTTCCCAACACTGGTGATAGGTGCCATGATTTCCTAAAAAGCAGGTAAGTAGGTGCTAGTCATAGCAGGGATTGATCTACTAGAATAGCAGAAAAATTGCTGGCTGGTTATTTAGTTCTGGCAAACGCATAATATACACCACATTTATATAAAGTATATAAATCATTATATAAAATATCCACAACATAAACATTATATTACAATTTACATTGGCATACCCTTATGAAAAGTAGCCATAGTTTTATTATAGTAAAAGTGTAGTAACCATGGTTTTTGGCATATTAATCACCATTTGCATTACCACAGATTTACTACAAATACTATGGTTAAACTATGGTTTGCGTAGCAAAACCATAATTAATTTGTGGTTGCCTTGGTTTAACTATAGTAACCATGGTTTTTTGGTTTTATTTGTAGTATAAAACCGTGGTACATTTTCATAAGGGTATAAAAGGAAGCAGATTAACAGCTGAACTTTAGGCTATTAAATACTCAAATATGCTTTCCTTGTCAACACGATTTTTATATTTGATAAGGGGTGGACAAAAGGAAAGGTGGGGGCATATAAGCTTGGCTCTTGTTTATTAATTATGTGATGTGATAAGTGCCCTGATTTGATGAAAAACAGGTAAGTAGGTGCTAGTCATGTTAGCATAACCGCTAACATCTTTGTTGATAAACTCAGTTGGCAAAGGCTGTGACTGTGACTCCATTTGGTTCATTGTCTGTGCAAATATAGCTGATTAATCTCTTACAGCAATGTGTTTGAGTGTGCTAACCAGCTAGCAAAATGATTCAGTTTACCAGCTCTTAACTAAAAGCAGTTCTTTTTACATGTTTCTTTTGTAACTGCTAATGCATTGTTAATATCTTATTTTTTTCTCACCTTATTTTCATCATCAATACAGTTTAATTAAAATCTTTAATTATTATCATGCATTTTTGTCTTTGTTGATGAAATTGCTGAGCACTGATCAGCACTGATTACAGCAGTTTTGCATTTTACTTTGATTAAAATTCTGCACACATATCAATATAGAAAACTGTTGCTAAGATACACGTTTTCTTACATACTCTGTCTCTGTTTTTAAATAAAGAAGCTCTAAATCACTTGAGAGACTGATGTTCCAGCAAGCAGCATTTTAAAGGGGTCATATGTTGTCATATGTTGCTAAAAAGAACATTATTTTGTGTATTTGATGTAATGAAATGTGTTTATGCGGTTTAAGGTTAAAAAAACACATTATTTTCCACATACTGTACATTATTGTTTCTCCTCTATGCCCCGCCTTTTTGAAACACGTCGATTTTTACAAATCTCATCAGTCTGAAAAGCGAGGTGTCAGTCTGAAGCTACAGTATCGGCCATCCTAACCCCAACATGTGAAATCTGTCCAAATTGCTTTTGGGGAACAGGCTGCCACCTGCTGTATCATTTGTAATCTTGAAGGCAAGTCTAAACTACACATCCAGATCGTTGCCCCTCAGTGACTTTGGCACGAGTAAGTGTTGTTCTGTCATTGTTAAGCCTGAGACCCATTATCATTATCTAGACGCAAACACACAGCACTACAAAAAATGCCATCCAGAGCTTTTACCACCCTTGAGGATCAGTATGAAAGTTTAAACTTGCATCAATGTTTACATTCGTGACCTGACCCATGAAGCTCGCATGTGCTGCAGATCCAAAACAGTTAATAAATTTGCATCGTGTGTACAGGCTGTTCTTTAAAGGAGCAGACATCCATGCTTTTATCGCTTCTGTACATTTGAAGTCATAAAACAGCGAGAAGACGTCGACAGCAGATTTGTACGGACCTTGTTAGTGCCACGCCATTGCGCTAAACACTCTGCGAGCCGCAGGCCTAAGGATATACAGAAATCCAGCTGAACTGATATTAATCCTCAAACGCTCCTCTAATCAGCATGCTTTGGCTGTGACTGACTCCTCCTTCTCCATATGCCCTAGACCAATAAATCATTCAGCTTCCTTTCCTATAGCTACATTCAAAGACTAGAGGTTACACAAGCACCGGTTCCCATCAGACTCTGCTGTCTTCAACCAAAACAGCATTAGATCTCCAAATGTCCACTCTAATTTCATCCTTTAAACACAATGCAGATGCAATATGATCGTCCTAAATCAGAACTTACGGTAGGCTTATGACTTGAAGCTATAAGTGCATTTGTTCCTGTCTGTGTTGTGCCCTGAGTGGGGTTTCAAAAACAAGAACATGCTGAGATACTGCAATCTCTCTCTGTTTTCTCTGTCTCTCACCCCTTCTCTGCTAGCACAGACTTTCTTTGTTTCTTTTGTGATGCACAACCCATGACCTATCCCACAGTGCTGAGCTTTACCGTCAAACTGAATGATCCACACCGTGAACACATGCTTCCATTTAATGGTGAGAAGTTGCTCTAAGCGAAAAAAGATCAAAACCTGCAGCAAGACAAGCTGGCTTGTGTACTAGTGTACAGGAAAACATTTCCTGATAATAGAGGAAATGATACTGATAGCCATCATTGTTGTTTCTTTGGTAATCAGCACCTTGTATGATGCTGAGCAAAATCTGGGATTATTTAAATTACAACACTATGAACCCTCTTGATGATGTGTTTCCTCATGAACACGGAAGCTAATGAAATTAATCTAGTTTTAATCCAATTACACCCAGTTAAACAGTCTTTCTCAATTAGCACATCTTTTCTTAAATAGACAGTTCATTCAATAATACAAATTGTGACATTATTTACAACCCTCATGTCGTTTTAAACCTGTATTCTGAAAAACATCTGTTTTTCTGTCTATCCAAAAAAGTAAAAGTAGTATTGTTTTGGACCCCACTGACTTTTTATTGTATAAAAACAGTGAAAGCATTATTCAAAAAATATTTGTGTTCCACAAACGGAAGAAAGCCATACAGATTTAGAACAACATGACAGAATTTTTATTTTTGAGTGAACTATCCATTTAATAAATTCCCCACCTGAAATTGCATGCTTCCCTAATATATAGTAGGTGATAAAACAATGTGAAAAGAGCAGTATATCCAAATTCACAGTATTTATAAAACAGTAGGTGAAAAGTATCTGTATATAACTTACGGTACTAGTTCCTGTAAGATTCTGATGGACACTTTACTATCCCTGTGACGTGATGCAACTGGCACTGGTAGATCACATGACTGATGCAGTATGTCTGGACTGCATTCGTGCTACACACATTCATACTATACAGAAATTGTTTTCAGAAATTCAAAAGAAGTACCTACTCAAGAGTATGTGACTTTGGATGCAGCCATGCACGCACATGGCAACATGCCTGCTCTGAACAGACTGAATGTTGTCATTGTGGTCCAGGTGTACGTCTCAACAGGATACTTGCATGGCAACGTGAACACTGCACACATGATCTATATCTGAATTCACAAAAACACATTTATGCCTTCCTGCTTAAAAGGCAAGTGCCCCTGCAAACAGGATTGCAAACTCAATAACCTAGGCAATAATGATCATATAAATAAGTGGAATCATGTTTAATTAATGTACTATTTCAAACCAATTTTTTTGGAGAAGTGTTGGCATCGATTTCAAAAAACGACACACACACAGTCCCAGTTCTGCCATTGATGTCTACAATATGTCAGAATACCAATTAATCATCACCACAGTAAATAAGTGTTATGGCCTTGCAACACGTGCCTGAGGGCGGGAAAGCTCATGTATGACTAATCAAAATAAAGATGATACATACTTTCATCTGACAAGCATGCTTATTTGAAGCCTGCTACACTAATGCTAGCGTATTAAACTGACCCCAAAACAGCCACACACAAAAAACTCACTGTTTTAGTTAGAAGGCTCAGTAAAGCAGAAGAGAGATCGAAAGACAGAAGAATATAAATGACCCAAACTTATGAATAATAAAACAAATAACCAGCTGTTTTAAAAACTGAAATTTCCTTTTGTGCCTTGATGGGGGGCGACAAATGGCTGATGCTCACGACATTTCAGTTTCTGTTGTTCAGTACATTTGTCTAAATAATCAGTGGAATGATGCAGTGAGGCACATTGCCATTTCTGTAATGTTGCACACAGAACTGCGTGCTTGGTGCACAGATCCTAATGGTGATTATACTGTAATAATCCAACAGACATTTGAGCAACGGAAGCTGTCATTTATATGCATTATATGCAAAGTGCCCCACCATGAAAAATGTTAACGACTCACATAAACAAGATTTCAACGAAAAATGCATTTGCACACGACAATAAGTAGTTCGCAAAACAATCACGGAAATAATACAAATTGCAGTGAGGTTTTCCATATCCTCCAAATATCCCACAGAGTGCTTTCTGTAGCAGAACCACATGACAACAAATCCATTAAGTGTATCTACACTAATCATGGGTCTAATTGCACACTTTACAGCTGTCAGTCAAAAAGTGCTGAAATACATAATGCACTTCAGACCACAATGTGGCCATCATAAATGTAATATGAAAACAATTACAACCCAAAAGTAATTTGCTTTATGGCTAAGCAGCAAAAAGCAAACCACAAAATGGAAGGAAGTGCAGGGCACAAATGAGGCCAGTAAGTCCAATTCATCATTAAAAACTAGAAATTATAAGCACTGTATATAATCTAGATCATAAAGCAATATCTACAAAGTGCCAGGCTGCATTTTGTGCATCACTTCAGCAGAGAGCTTGAGCCGCCCCTACAGCTAATGAAGCTATTTATAAAATAGTGCTCTTAATTGCAACACTGCCAAAAGGATGCATCTTTGGGAAGCCTACACCGGTGGGAGAACGAGATCAGCTCTTATTTGCTGAAGTTTCCTGTCAAAATACACACAGGAAGCTGCAAGCTGCCACGGCAACCAGCCAGCCATTCAGCATACACCTACAGATCTTAATTGATACCGAAGTCCTGTCAGGTCCAAGAAAAACAAAATAGGAACTGATCGATTTTTGTGCATGATTAATGCCGCAGTCGTCAGCGTACTCTTCAAAAACCACATACTTGACTTTTAAATAGTAGATGGAACATTATTTAAAGGATATGGGTTGCAAACCATCCTGAGACACCAGCTCCGTGGACGAGTGGTCTGTTTGATGCAGAAGAACACCACAGGCGCGAGCGCCGGGTAGGGGGGCTGCTCCTCCTCATCCGAGACCAAATCCGGAGTGGGGTCCCGAGCCCTGGACCCCTGTGCCTGAGAGCTCTCATGGACGGGGATCCATGTGCTGCTCTTTTCCTCGTCATCTCCGATTTCCTCACTGGGACTGGGCGCTCGGTACAGGGCTGAAATGGGAACTCTTACCTCTCCTCTCTCCAAGTAATGAAAGTGTTCTCTCCCCTCGCCATCAGTCATGATAAAGCGTCTGACAATGGTATCCTACAGTTAACAGAACAAATATGTCCAATGAACAATGACTGTATGGCAAGCTGATTTAACAATTATTCCTTAATACTAACTAGCATCTGTTTTATGTTCCCAGTATTTATTTTGGAATACTAGTAATGATCTAACAGTAACTATTATCTTCTTCAATTTTAGTAGTAACTATTCATTAGATATGGGTACTTATTAGAGCAGCTGCTATTAGCTATTCAGTTAAAAAATAGGACTTTTTCATTTGCTAGTAGTCACTATCTCAACAGTAGTATGTAACTATTTCTCTGTACAATGGTAACGAATGGTTGCCACTGAATTCTAGAGAGATCTATAGTTATAGATGCCAACTATTCATAACTAGTATGTATAAACGTTGTTGCTGGTAGCATTTTACTTCTAACTATTAGGTACTAGTACATATTTGTAGTCATTAGTTACTACTCTGAGTTTGTTCCAGCTTTACTAGCACACATTTATTCGATACTATTACCTGAAACACTATCATGAATGTTACTAGTAACATTTCTTGCTTGTCTTATGTAATGACTAGTCAGATGGTTATGTTACAGTTCAATTAAAAATGTTATAGCAGAACTATATATAGTGACCAATTGAACAGATAGTCACTATTGAAATAAGTACTAGTATTTAATAAATAAGTATAGCATCAAATTAATAATTATTAGTGAAATAGTGACTAGTAAAAAATCACTAGCAATTAAAAACGAATATATTTAATTAAGTACAAATAAAATATTAGTGCATACGGTTGAATGTTAAATTGGCTTGCCATAGGATGTATTAAATGAAGGATAGTTGATTGTCACGGTTTTGTACAGTGAAGAGATAAGCGCTTGTCAGATGCATCAGATCAATAGCAAGCTTCATCACAATTTCCTAGTTTTACATATATAAAAAATACAAAGGGATCATGAATCGATACATATAGTCATTAAGTTGCTTAAAAACGTTTTGCAAATTATATCTCAACAAATCTGCTCACAGCTGCCGTGAAAAATAATGCTCTTAAGAATATTTATTTCTGCCTACAGTATTTCTATTTTTCTACACAAAAACATACCCATACCCTGACGGAAATTGATTTTAAGCACAACTTATAAAACAAAACAAATAAGTTACCTTATAGATAAGGAATTGGAGGTTCCCATAAGCATCTCCTTTACTTTCAGTGTTCCGCAGAAAAATCCGTTCTGGTAAGAGACTGAGACTCGTTGCGATCCATTTGTCTCTTTCAAATGCAGTTTCTGCCTCTTAACGATGAGTAAGTCCTTCGATTTTCTTTAAAATGAACAAATCTTGAGAGATTTATCCCAAAACATGTCAAAGTATCTCAGATGTGAAGCAAGAACAGCCATTATCCAAAGAAAAAACTGCGAAAGGGTTTGGCGCATCTATGTTGGTCGGGATTCTCCCTTGATGTGACACGCCAAACTTCTAGTGAGCAGAGCGCGCGAGCAGCACGTGACGCTTCCTTTGGCTTTACCCGCATTACTTCACACCTGATACTCTTTTATCTTTCTTATTAAGACTGGATATCTTTAGACATGCTGAAAACATGCTTAGATGGAAATTAAATCGTGTAATCCTAAATTACATTGATGATAATTATAGGCTATCCACTGAATAGCCACACGGGAAAATCTGACTACAGTTAGCCTATTGAAAATAATAAAAGTGTATGCATAAAGAAATTAATTCGGATAAATCCGTTCAACATGTTCAGAGATACTCACCTTTGTTTGGGTGCAAGCCTCTGCTTCTCATCAAATGCGTGTTTTTCTCTTGCCAGTCACTCAATATGTGTCAACACTGTCAAATACCAAAACTCAGTGTAAAATATTTATCAAAAATCTAGCATTTACGCCAATTAATTAATGATGTGAGACTACAGAATGGACTCCACCTATTGAATTGTCACCGCAGTCAGACAATTTTATGTTGGCGACAAAATAACTAGGCTATATTTTTCCCATCACGCATGTATTAAATGCACATTACCATTTTTTAAATTATTTTTTTTTACTAATATAGAATCTATTTAAAGAGAAGTAAAATACTTTAAAATATGTGTTGGAGCTGACATTTCAGTTGTGACAGAAAATAATATATATATATAGATTTTATATCGAATTACGGGGGGGTCTGACCCCCCTAAAGAAGGCTTTATCCTTCAGGGTAATTCGCACCCTGATATTAATAATAATATAATAAAATCATCAGAAGCTGGTTGACCTTGTTGAACTCAAAGCAGATGAAAAGAAACTTCAGGATAAAGAATGACTTTTATATTACCTGATTTTTAAAAATGCTTTTAAATATCTGCTGGTGTTAACCAAAAAAACAAAAAACAAGAGACAGCTGTGAAATCAGCTGAGAAAATTCAATTAAATAACATTGCTTGTTAAAAAAGACATGATACTATCAGAAACGCTGCTATTATTGCATAGTTGTATCTTTAGGTGTACAATATCTGGTCACTGGGGCAGTGCACTCAAAGGCATACCTTTGTACTTTATTTAGAGGTAAAGGTGTCCCTTTGAGGGTACTGCCCCAGTGACAAGATGTTGTACCCCTAAAGGTACAATTTTTACACTTTTTTTCTGAAAGTTTAAGTTGGGCACATGTTTTGTCCAGTGTCCCAAGAATCAGTTAATTATCCATTAAAAAAAAAAAGCATTAAAAATGATAATACTTTACTATTGACTGAATGAGGATTTTGTTGTTTTTAACATTTCATAAGAGTTGGCTATAGGCTGGTCAAAAATGGCAGTAAAAATGTATTCAAAGTGCTCTTACATTGAATAAATATCTGATATGTTCATATGTTTCTGCACAGTATCTTTAATAATCCCTGCATGCTTTCCTTCTGAATAATAAGCCATTGTTTCAGTATAAATCAATATTGGCTCCAAAAGGGTTAGACGTTCTGCAACCCCAATACGTCTTCAAAAAAAATCTCTGAGAAAAGCGTTGTACAGTATCACTGTTTCCATAGTATCTAGACTCTCAGCAAATTAACTGTCATTTTGAAAAAAATCACCTCCAATAGATCAATTATTTCACACAGATAATCAATACACTGCTCCGAGGAGAATGACCTCTTAAGCTCGGGGTAAGCATGTGCTCCCTACTGATAACAGCACTAGTTTTATTGGATTTAGATTGCACATGTGCTGTACAACAGCAGTGAAATATATATGGACTGAATGCATTATTGAGAGGCAGTGGGCGAGTCTACATGCTTTCCTTCCACGCTCAAGTTATCTTGTAAATGAGTACAGCAAAACATAATTTGAAAAGAAAAAAAAATGCTTTTAATGAATATCACATGAGCCCAGCTACTGCAGAAATTCACAATACATTATCATCAGACATAAGAGATGAAGCCAAGGCATCATTTCATGTGCCTATCCAAAAAATTTAAATTTTTAAGCTAATACGATAAAAATGTTTGTATATGTATATGATTATATGACATTAAAAAATTACACTATATTATATATTATACGTACTAGGGTTGTAACGGTATGAGATTTTCACAGTATGATAATCGTCTCAGAAAATATCACGGTATATATTAAACAATAATCCTTATCAGTAACAATGACTCTTTAAAGAACAAGAACAAGTTATTTGAGTGAACAAATCCTTTATTACAACAAACTTGAAACCATTTTAATGAAAGTATTGAAGTCTCCCTTCTGAAAAAATTAATAAATAAATAAACTATAAAAAAAATAAAGCTGTACAGCTCATGTATATCTATATCACACTTTTTAATTAATGTTTTTAAATGAAAATTTACAACTCCTTTTATTTTTGGCAAAGTTAAAACATGGACAAACATGATATTCCTTGAAAACAATGTTTAAATAAATTATTTTATTATAAAGAATATTATTATTGTTTTTATTTTAACTTTGAAGTACATTGTACAATGCTAATATTTTTCTGTCATAATTTCCAATTAAATCGAACTTTTATTTTGACGGGTTGTAGCGGACTTTTGAGTTTCAGAGTGTATTTGACAATGGTTTTTCTCAAATAAAACTATGAAATGTTTAAGTTTTCTCTCAGAGCAGCTCTGGTGATGTTCATGTTTATGTAGACGCTGAAAACACCATTTATGTCTGCGTACTTCAGTATGTAGTAACGTTAGATAAAACGGCGCCACTCAGAGACATGCAGAAACAAGCAGATTATTCATATAGCAGTCTCTTTGCGCTTTAATATTCACAGACACATATCATAACTAGCTACTTTCGATTTATCCATCCATCAGATTGCACGTTTTACGTGACATCCTCGTTATACTGTAAATTCCATTTTCACAACTGCACCGGGATTCCCTCTGCATCACGAAAACCATACGGCCTTAATTTATAACTTTTTATAAATGCGACACACCTTTATCTGCATGGAGGGATGGTGTTGGATGCGAAGATGTTGGATGTATTGCCTGCTTTTGCAGCCACTTTGCGTCCACATTTTTTGCAAATTGGATCCGTCCTCAAGGACAACCTCGTTCGTATTTTTAAATATCCGAAGTATTCCCATACTGCAGATATTAACTTATTTTCGGGGGGGATGGAGATTAGATATGATCTCTGTCTCTTGTCATTTTCTCCGCTGCACGTGCGTGTTTTTCATTCGTTTTTTTTACCCGTAGACATGCAAATGTTTACGGTCAAACCGTGATAAACCGTCATACCGGTATATCGTTACAACCCTAATACGTACATACTATACATTCTGTGTACGTGTGTGTATATTTCTCATTTTGCATTCTCATTATTACATATCTCTTATTGTAATAAGGAAGAGTTTGTATTAACCGTAGACATGCAAATGTTTACGGTCAAACCGCGATAAACCGTCATACCGGTATATCGTTACAACCCTAATACGTACATACTATACATTCTGTGTACGTGTGTGTATATTTCTCATTTTGCATTCTCATTATTACATATCTCTTATTGTAATAAGGAAGAGTTTGTATTAAGGAACAGTTCGTTGCTAGTCTTTAATGACTTACTGAGATGTCAAACTCTACACCATCACTTGTTTAATTGAGGAAGATAAAGACCATAGATCTATTGACAAGTCTGGAAACAGGTGTGCGTCTTAAATTACACCGAAATGGATTTGATGATTGCTGGGGCCAAGGGGTTTGCACAGTTTGGTGAGCATCCAACAGTTGTGCTGTGTCAACTAAAGCTGCTCCAATATCTGTGGTGAGAGAATCTGACGCGTGCTCACAGATGGGGGGATGCGAGCAGCACTATCGACCTGTCAATCATCCCTTGGGGGGTTAATCCTGTCCCACCCCCAGTTGCTCCTCCGTTCCTTCCCTTTCATCATTGCAAGTCATTCAAAAGGATTCTAGGATTTTAAGGATTCTATTTTACTGGTTCTTGCACAGTCAGTATTTGCAAGCACTATCTCTGGTACTGTAACAGGTCTATTTTTCTTTTCAAGACCTTTCAGAGAGGAGATTCAGCTTGATTTGAACTGCATATTTCAAGTGCCGCCTTCTTTCTACCTCACATTATGCACTCATCCAGGAGGTACTCAAATATTGCTCTTATCCAAATGTTCTATCAGGTGTTCGTCACACTCGGCTCCTTCAGGCACCCAAACATGTCACATCACTGCTATCTTCTGAATAGCAGCTGTACATTCCAATCTGTAAAGCTGCTTTAACCCTCTAGTTTCATTTCTCCAGGCTTCGCATCTCATTATCCCGGTGGTTGAGGAGCCATCTGGACATGGTCATCACTTTCTGCTGTTGTGCTTACAAATAGAGGGAGGCCGACTTAAGACGGTAGATCTTTTATTAAAGCCATTGATGGGATGGAAATAAGTAATACAAAGGGCATCAATTCCTTATTATACAACAGGTACTGGTTTTCTTATCTGCTTAATCAGGATGCTGATATTAAGTATAACAGCCTGTTTTCTTCTTCCTTAAATGAGGATTGAGCTGCATGTTTTCATTTTCTTTACTGCGACGATATTCTGAACATGGCTTGTGGGTCCAGAGCCAGTTTAACACAGATAATAATACTAAGTTACAGTGTAAAGAAGAAAAAAAACTTGCAGAATCAAAAAGAGAGACTTCTTTACACAGACATCATGCA
This sequence comes from Sinocyclocheilus rhinocerous, assembly GCF_001515625.1. NCBI lineage: Eukaryota > Metazoa > Chordata > Actinopteri > Cypriniformes > Cyprinidae > Sinocyclocheilus > Sinocyclocheilus rhinocerous. The sequence continues at coordinate 368,458 of NW_015624123.1, forward strand.
GATTGTATTTTGTTTTGATCTTCCTGAATGCTTTAATCCTCCAGTACAGAAAGAGATAACTGATCTTCCAAAGTTGCAATGCCAACATCTGTGGACAGAGTGATTACGTTCAAATTTTTGAGGATGAAATGGCAGAAACATTTCAAGCATCCGTGGGAAGAAAAACAGTGGTAATGAGAATGGCCTTCACTGATTCACTAACAAGCTGAGGCTGGAATAACAAACTGGAATAAAAAGAGAAGACAAAAATCAAGCTGATATTCATCCACCGAGCCACCGCCCCCAGTCAGCACTGTGTAGTCACAAAACCCATAGCCAGTAGTTCTCTAGACAGAGGTTTTGCTTCATGAGTCAGATTTGACACTGGGCATCAAGTGACAACCAACCCATATTAATCTAGTCTGGTTTTGTTAAAATGTTTGAGGATGAGGGCATTTCACACAACCTGTTTATGCTGGCATCTGTATGATTTGGCTGCTTCTACCAAGTGACAGATGAGTTTGCACCAAAATACTGAAGAGTATGATTGGACGCTCTGCCTTTGACATCAATAACTTTTTTTCCCTCCCGTTTGTGTTCTATAAAATCCAACTAGCCATATAATCACCCAGCAGGCGCAGGATGTCAGTATAACGCCAGGTTGACGTTGGACATGACGTCTGACAGATGTTGCGTTTTGGTTGAGAATGAAAATTTGGTTGACGTCAGTATATTTGATGCCAATTTGACGTTGAACTAACGTTGGATTTTGGTTACACAACTTAAAAACAAAACGAATATCAACATCGGTATTGGACATCAAATTAACTTAATTAAATTAACAAATTAAATTAATTGATATTAGACGTTGAATTGATATTTAATTTTGTTCATCCGACGAAATTGAACCAAATATCAATGTCTTATGACATTGTTTGCCTGCTGGGCATACATAGCAAAATAAAGTCTGTATTATTTATCTATATTATATTAAATATATTAGAACAAATCCATCAGTTGTAAATCAGTTTATAGCTGATTTTACGAAGAAATTATTATTATGTATAAGCTCTCATTCATTAGACTCTGATATATCTTTTCTTCCATATTGTTGTCAGACTCTGTTCCATGTTTCGTGTGTGTCCTGCTCCCCATGTGCCTTCCCATGCCCTTATTTGGTTTGTTTCCTGTTCCTCCCCTGATTAATTAAGTTGATTTCTTCCCAGGTGTTTCCCTTGATGTGTCATGGCTCCCAGGTGTGTCTCGTCATCCCCTCCTCCTGTGTGTGTGTATATAAAGTGTTCCCAGTCCCTAGTTCTCTGTCCGATGTTGAAGGTCTTCGTGTATACGTCTTCCTGAGTTCGTCTCCCTTGGTTCCTTCCTACGAATAAAGTCTTGTGTAAAGTATTCTCCAGCGTCTCCTCGTCCCTCGTGTGTGTGCACCCGTGACAATTGTTGTGGCAATACATTCAAGTGAAACGAAAGTTATCAAAAAAGACCAAATGTAATGTGGTAACTTGGTTCTATCCATTGGTTGCTGACTGGATTTTGAGATGTTGGTTTTGCACTCAAAAATGCATGTGAGTTAAAAATGAAACATACGCATGGATGAATTATTCACAATAAGATCTATAACATGCATTTACGAAACAGATTGGGTATATTTTCATTTCATGCTCGAATCTTTTTTCCTTTTAAACCGACTCTTAATATTGCATCATTTCAAAATCTTGTAAATATTATTTCCTTTCTTCTTTTTGTTGCAGATAAAGCTGGAGGCTCAGCTGGAACTAATTTGTACAGGATGCTTTTCTTTCAGGTAGAATAGTTAGACATGATGTAATCTGCACATAAGATCCCAGCTCTTGACCTTTGACATCAGCACCTAATTTCCCCAAAGTACAGGAGGGGCAAAGGCTAAACGTTCCATGGCAGAGGCATATTTATACACCTCATAAAGCCTATTTCAGATTTTTTGGCACTGCGAGAGCTATCACGAATCTGTGCACAGGGCTCTGGGGGAGCTGTTGGAAACTGATAAGCAGCTGAGGAGCTGTGTAATACACAAGCTATCACCCACTCTTATGATGGAACTAAATCATGAACTGTCATGTAGTAGTAGCAGGACCTGGAATGAGTTCTGCTGGTCTGGGGTGGTCCACTGTACGTCTGGCCTTGAGGACAACTCCATCAAATACTGCATCACTGTCCTCTTGTAATCTAATGTCCAAACCATAGCAGGAAAGGGTCACCCACGGGTTTGCCCTTTAGACTGTCAGTAAGAAGGTCAGGAAGAGTGCAATGTTTATCCATGAGCTTCTGGACCCTTAATACCACTGTGAATTTGATTACTGTACTGCAATTATTGTCTTGACAAAAGCAATAAAGTGTATTAGTTTGCATTAGCCATATGACCCATTCATTAAATATACATTCAGCATGATTTTACTTTTCTTTTGATAACTGATAATAAGAAGAAATGTTTCTTGAGCAGCAAATCAGCATATTAGAATGATTTCTGAAAGATCATGTGGCACCGAAGACTGAATTAATGATGCTGAAAATTCAGCTTTGCCATCACATGAATAAATGACATTTTAAAATATATTTCTAAAACATCAGAAAATCTTACTGACCTCAAATATTTGAACAAAAGTATATCTTAATGTTTATTTTATTCACAATAAGAGTATAACCATTTCCAGACTCATTCAATAACCAAATTTAAAGTGCCTCTATTATGGATTTTTGAGAATTACCGTTCATGCAGTGTGTAACACAGCTCTAAGTGAATGAAAACATCCTGCAAAGTTTTAAGTCTGAAAGTGCACCGTGCCTAAAGTATAAAGTCTCTCAAAAGAAAGAGTCGACTCTGAATCATTTAAACGAGTCGTTTTTAAAACGAATCCCAAGCTGTTTCATGTTGACATCAACATGAAACATTAGCATACTGCCCGTCCACTTGTTGCACGTGCAGTCCCGGGAGAACTTGAACCAAAATGTTAATAAAAAATTGTAAAATAAAATAATAATAATTCAAGTCAGATCTGTATGATTTGAATTTTTTAATGCATTTTTAAATAACTTAATAGACTTAAATGCAAAAGATGATTGTCAATGATTGCCGTTTCTGTGGAAGTACAGCTAAATCTATTTAAATTCAATATTATGGGCAAAATATCCACAGCATCTCGCTTGCTTAATCATTGTAAAACTAATCTGTCAGAAGACACATGAGTCACCTCTTCCCTCTGTCACAGCAGTTCACCCTGCCAGGGTTGGACAGCATTTGCAAATCAGTAACTGTGCTGAGGTCTAATCCAAGGCTTTGAGATCTCCAGTGGGGTTTTCTTTGTGAAAACATGCTCATTAAACTTGTGTCAGACTGGCCCGACTGCGTTTTACTGAGTTGTTTGCTAAACACAATGTAAAAGGCACCATGCCGTCTTCATGAAACAAACCCCAGAGATCATTCTCTCGTATCAGTCTCCGGAAATTGAAACCAAATCATTCTATTGTATGAAAGCTTTTCATTGGATAAAAAAAAAAAAAAAAAGTTTTCTTTTTCCCAGAACTATTCTACAGTCTCAATTTCACCAGCCAATGGCATATTTTATGACAACATTGAATGACATGACACCTGACACCATGATGTGAAAAATAGCATGTTATATGTCCACCAGACTGACCAAAATCTGGAGCCACCCTTGTCCCAGGATTTAACTGTCCAAGTTAAGAGGGATCCACAAAGCCGCTATTCATCTCATCTGAATAATGCGCACAAAAGCCTGTCAGCAGACACTGTCTGCCAAGAGTGAGTGATGGCCGTTTCCTGGATTGGGCACGAGTCTAGTGTCTGTGTAATGAGAAAGGACAACACTATACTTCCTTTAAACACTTTATAAAATAATTTTACGCCCAGCTCATATCATGACAAGGAGACACAGTGATTTATGACGCAGACTTGCAGCTCCATGTAACGCACACTCGACAGCAGCTTCCAGTGCATGTCTGTAATATGCACCACAGATCAAAAGGGTTTCCCAGACAGCTGGCAGGATCCCGTGACAGCTTGTTAAAATCCTCTCCTGATGCAGACGTGAAAAAAGGCATTACTGCAAATGCACTTTTTGTCCTCTAATGGAGCCTCTATGAAGCTACGTGAATTACCAGAAAACCAGTGACATGCCGAGAAACTGACACATTAAACATATGTGCATGTATGCCAAAATGACAAGCCCTGAGGTCCAGCGCAGGACTTAGTGATAATGAATCCCGCAGTGGGGATCTCAGGAAGAGTGACAATTTGAGAATTTTGGAGAGGCAAATTCACTGAACAGTTGCATACAGCAGCACAAAAATCTATAAGAAGCCACTATCCAGATTAACCAGACGCTAAATGCTCTGAAACAGCATTGAGTTGTGAGCATTTAAATTAAGGCATTGTCATTCTTTTTCATGTAAATTATGCTCATTATAGATTGTGCCTTATTTACAAAAATTCATATTGTTTACCTGCCACAATTAACAATGTGCTAATAACGCCCATGAAAGCAGGTGTTTGTGTGCATTTCCTAGTCTTCATGGCAACAGTTATTTATTAAATAATATAACCGGCATATATCTAGACAGACAATGCAGCCAATCACATTTATGGATTTTTATAGAGGAAATTCATTATTATGAAAAAAGTATTCAAAATCCACAGTGTCATTTCTGTCACTTCTCATATTATTGTGTGATGGAAATGAGGGGGTGGAAATGACATTTAAAATATTTTAGAATAAAACAACCGCTTTGAAAGACATATTTTTATTCAGCAAGGATGCATTAAAAATTATTAGCACTAAAGCAATTTGTAATGTTGCAAACATTCAGATTTCTATTTTAAATAAAGGCTTCTCTTTTGAACTTTCAATTGATCAAAGAATTCGAAAAAATGTGTAATGGTTTACTAATACATTTTAAAGGGGTCATATGATGCTTTTTTAAAGATCATTATTTTGTGTATTTGGTGTAACAGAATATGTTGACATGCTTTAATGTTCAAAAAACACATTATTTTTCAAATACTGTACATTATTGTAAGTCCTCTCTCTCCCGCCTCTCTCAAACACTTCGTTGACCCCTTTAAGCAGCACAACCGTTTTTAACACTGACAATAATAACAGATTTGTTTGTTGAGCACTAAATCAGCATATCAGAATGGTTTCTGAAGAATCATGTGACACTAAAACTGGAGTAATGGCTGCTAAATAATTCCGCTTTACAATCACAGAAATAATTTACATTTTAAATATATATTAAAATAGAAATCAGTTATTTTAAATTATACTACTTCACAATTTGTTATATTTCTTATATTATAAATTATAATAATATTCACAACTGTTTTTACTGTATTTTTGATCAAATAAATGCAGCCTTGGTGAGCACGAGACTTCCTCAAACACATTTCAAATATTATCGATATTTAAAAAAAAATCTGTGAATGGAAAAAAGTGTAAAGCAAAAAAAAGGGGGGGGGGGACCTCAACCCCTGCAACATAAGTCACCAAAGTTGAATAAACACCCAAGGGACTGCCTTCAAACAATGCAGACAATATGTCCACATAAACTATGCTATCAGCAATACATGCAATACAGGTCATTTGAAGAGGTGTTCAACCCCATTCTACCTGCTAGTTTAGAGAGCCGTGTCCACCAGAGACACAAAACACTGCGGTCAGCAATGTAACCCAGGGCTGGTACCTACTTCCAGCAGCAGGGCTTTCTGATGGATTTCTTTGTGAGGTAAAGACCTCAGGAGATCTACTATAAACCTTCTGATTTCTGGTTATGTGCTCAGTGTGTGAAAGCATCACACAAGGTGTAAGTTTCACATGAAAACTACTCGACCGAGTGATGCAATACATTTGCAATGGTGACACACACATTTAGATGGTGGATGAGTGGAAACTGTATGCATGAGACTACAGCACAGCATGACGGGTAGAACCATGAAGACAATGGGACTTTTATCAGTTTTTATCAGTGTGTTTATGTTTGCGTGTTACTTATACTCACGACATACAGGGAGTTGTTGTGTTCACAGGCACACAGGTTTCAAGTCTCGTCTCGCTGGATCATACTGCAATTTCATTCCATAATTTAAATATATTTATACATTTAAAAAAAAAAATTGTATTCAATATATTGAAATATATGTGATATAAATATTTTTTAGTGTTGTTTATTTTTGGTTATAGATGCTTGTTAGTCAAACTCACAACATATGGGGAGTTGATGTGCTCGAGGGAACCCAGGTTTGCAATCCCATTCCCACTCCATGTTGCGATCCCATTACTCAATTTAAATATATCGTGATTCCAAAATGTAAATATATTCATACATTACTGTATGCTTTATAGGACTTGAACGGTTAAATACACACACTTGTATCTGTTTAAATGCCCATGTCCGCAAGTAACCTAGTAAATACAGTAATTTAGGTCTTAAGTGAAAGCCAACAGCTGAGAAAGAAAACACATAGTATATTGGATCCGGGCAGCTCTTAAAGTGACAGCAGTCTAATATTCCTGCTTAATCAAACAACAAAATAGAGAAAATCTCTCACTCTACACTTTGTTTTAAGGTGTCCTTGTTACAGTGTAATTATACATTTAAGTACTGAGTAATATTAATTAACTACATGAACTTACTATATGGTTAGGGTTATGATTAGGGTTTGGCTTAGGGTTACTTGCATGTAAACATGCATAATTAAGTATTATTATAATAGTAAGTACATGTAACATGTGTAACAAGGATACCTTAAAATAAAGTGTTACCGAAGAAATATATATTTAATTTAGACAGTGAAGAATATGCAGTTTTATATCTGATTACTTAGTACAATGTATGTAGGATTTCTTTTTTATTTGTTCTACTGTAGTTTTTTGTCCTATATTGCTTGTAATTAGTTTCTTATTCTTATTTAATCACTGACTGTTTACTTGTCTTCAATGAGCTTGAGTTGTTGTTTTTTAAATTTAGGCTAGTATTAGTTTTTTGTGATATTGACACTGGTGACTAGAATTATGAAATTTCTATGGTATCAAATTTTGATATCTTAAAGACCTTATTTAAATAAAAAATAACTATATCATGATATATATCGTTACAGGGAAATAAAATTTCTCATATCATGATAAGATTTTGGTCATATCGCCTACCTCTACTCACATTAAGGAGCATTTGCACTTGCAGGTTTCAAGTCTGGCCTGGCCATGTTGCAATCCCATTTCTCACTTTAAATATGTATAAATAAATACTGAGATCCCATTCCTCAATTTAAATATATAAACATATTGGAATTCCATTCAATTTCTATTTAAATATATTTATAAATATATTTATAAGTATTTAAAATACTTTTCTGTAATATACTAATATTAAAGTGTTGTACATTTAGGGTTATGCTTGTGCGTTACTCATAATCACAAACACACAGGGAGCTCGACTTTGGGCCGACCGAGTCATGTTGCAATCCCATTCCTCACAATACATCAAATAAACCTCTAAAAATGAAGCCAGAATTAAAATAGACCATCTAAAATGTAGCTAAAGTTTTTATTTTGAGGGCCGTTCTGAAGTGCCGCATTCACTGCGAGGCAGCGACAATGATCATATGTACTAAATGCATCTGTTATGTTGGCAGAGTTAAGCAGGCATCTGGTCTTGCGGTTGGTGTATCAGCTGTTGACTCAGTGGACTGCCCCTGTTTGTGGGCCACTTGCCCAAGAGCGTCCAACAATCGTCATTACAGAGAGATCAAGCATGGCCTATTTGAGCCTCCTCGGAGGATGATCACTAAGGTTACCACGGCATACAGCAGCCGAGAGATTTCTCGTCTCTCTAACGCGCAATAAAACCTGTGGTTTCCTGTTTGTGCATGTGCGCCATGTCCACTCCGGGTGATTTGAGAGAGGGATACGGCGAACTCTGATCTGCTTTGCCTTCCTGAGCTGTCAGGGCTTGGAGATTTCACAGACTGTGAGATGTCTGCGCAAAGAGATCGGTGAGAAAAACACGCATTTCTTTATGTAAATACGGCGTTTGGCTTGAGCCTGTGGAGGAGGGGAGTATTCAAGCTGTTCCTATGAGTGACAGCTTTTATCTTACTGCATTATCTGCAAGAACAGTTTTGACAGGTTCAACAAATGGGTCGCTTATGATACGTTATTGAAATCTTTGATAAAGCATAATGCTGTCAAAACAATATCATCGCCATTTCTGTTTACGCACTTTCCCTGATGCATTTTGCATCAATTTTTCCATTGCACACGCCATGACCCATCTCATATGAGCATATCGCTATGCGTAGTGTCAATTTCACGAATTCTACATTTCAATCATAGCCTTGAATGCATTTTCACATTTCATATCGAGCTCAGATGAGGTTTGCAAGTACCAGTGCTGGCTGGGTAGTAACTGATTACATGTAATCTAGATTATATAATAAGGTTCCAAAAAATGAAGTAGACCTACTTGTAATTATATTATATTTTAAAATACTCGTAATCAGACTAAAGTTACTTTTTTATTGATTACTTGACTACATACTATGCACATGGCTACATGACATGCAGGTAAACAGGTATAATATATCATTTTTATTAAGTGTATTAGCTTAATTATTAGCTATTCTTTAAACTCACAAACCTCCTACAGTTCCTTCACACACCCCAGATGTAATATAATGTTTAATGGACTTTATGTTGTTAAAGGGATAATTCACCTAAAAATGAAATTTCTGTCATTAATTACTCACCCTCGTGTCGTTCCAACCCTGTAAGACCTTAATTCATCTTCGGAACACAAATTAAGATATTTTTGATGAAATCCAAGAGCTTTCTGACCCTCCATAGACAGCAATAACTGACATGTTCAAGGCCCAGAAACACAGTATAAGGACATCGTTAAAATAGTCCATGTGTCATCAGTGGTTCAACTGTAATTTTATGAAGCTGCGAGAATACTTTTTGTGCGCAAAGAAAACAAAAATAATGACTTAATTCATCAATTTCTTCTCTTCCATTCCAAAGATGGACAAAGGTCTTACGGGTTTGGCTTTCATTTTTGTTTTCATTTTCATTTTTGGGTGAACTATCCCTTTAAGAACAACAAATGGAATATATATTCTTTTTCTTTCAAATCAGTGTGGTAAACAAGTTAGGTCAAAAGTAATCTAAAAGTAGACTGATATATTACCTGAAAAGTGTAATGTAATGGATTACGTTACTACCTACAATTTTTGTCATGTAATTTGGAATCAGTAACAGACTACAGTTTGTAAGTAATCTACCTAGCAAGTACCGTCTGAGCCATCGATCAACAGTGAACATTATCCAGCCCTCAGACCTTGCATAACACACTCTTTTTGGAAAAGGAAGAGGTCAGCCCTCAATACCCACAGAAATGTAACCAGTCTCTTTAAAGGCCAGTTCGTGAACTTCATGACCCTGAATGTGATTAGCAAACATAGTTTATTGGCCTGTCTATAATGCGCTCGTCAGTATGCCGTTGCCATGAGTAGTTGCCTGTCACCGCACCACAACTGAAGTGAAATATTCTTCACTTTGCTTTAATTAGTATTCTCTCTGATGTACACGTCTGCAAATCTCCACCGAGCATTCTGGGAATACTGCATCACTATAGAGACTCGTTTCTGCCGATGCTTTGTGTTCAGAAGTGGCCAATCAAATCTGGCTATTTTATATAAACTATCCAGCTTTAAAGTATAGACTCAAGCTGGAAGTGTGTGCCGTCTGATCTGCTGTGGACACGAGTGAGCGTGGAGTGGTGTGGAAAATGCCGCTCTAATGTCGTTGAGAGTTTAACAGCAGTGAGAGCTACAGTTACGGGGAGAAAAGGTGCAATAATACTCAGCCAGGCTGCCTGCTAAATTGTGACTGTGCTACGGTGAAGCAGGACAGGTGAAAGCAAAGTTGCTTAGCAACCTTTGTCCTTGATATTTCTTTCCTTTTTGCTTGTATTATTATGTTTCGGAATATATACGAAAGGATATGCTTTCATAAATGGTGTGATGTGTGTTTACAGGGGCTCCATGCAATAGATGAGTGTTAGATAGGCATGTTGGATATAGCTGACAAAGGAAATCAATGTTTATCAGGATTGCTGTATCCAGGATACAAACAAACTGTCAAAGTGCTACGACAACATGAGCTTGGGAACAATTTTATTCCACATCATAAACCCCCTACAACTGGAAAGTTAGGGGCAACACGGAGAACACTGCTGACAAAATTTCCTCTCAAACTTTGTATTGTACATGTAATACTATATATTTATTAATTCCAAATGAATTTGGTAACACTTTAGTATAGGGATCAATAATCACCATTAACTAGTTGCTTATTAGCATGCCTATTATTAATATACTGGCTGTTTATTAGTGTTTAAGAAGCACATATACATTTAGATTTAACATCTATTTTTGTATGTTTTATTTCAATAGTGATAACAAAAAATACATATTTAATTATATAATTAGTTCAAATTAAGTCAATATAAATACAAGTAAGATGTTACATATTGTATTATTTTAAATAATTAATCATTGAAAATGTATATTTAAATATATTGAATAAAAAGAACATACGAATATAAATATATATGAATTTAAAAAGTGTTTATCATCAACTTTTAGGGTATTTATATGTAATATAATTTTTTTATATTTAAATATATTTATAAAATATTTGTATGTTTTTATTCAATATTTTAATATATTAAATATTAATATATTTATCTAACATTTTGCATATTGTTACATATTTAAACTTAGTTTTACATATTGCAAATATGTTGCGCAACAAATAGTGTGAAGAAAAATCCATATGGAATCTCAATAGAGCAGATTACAATTGCAACTGTCGTCTTTTCTTTACGTTTGTACCTGGATGAAACGCTGTGACGTGGGAAAGACCGAGAAATGTCACTGGCAATACAAAGGCCATCAGTCACCAGGCCACCTACACATTTAAACACGTGATATCTGCTGCTAAGTTAACCTTCCTTTATACGGCTATTGCGCAAGCAAGAGTCCAAAATGGGAGATGCTAGGATGCCATCAAGTGATGCGTTCTTGTTGCACCAGCAGAAACATGTCATAGATTAAATATTTCATCAGATTGTGATGACACGGTGCACGAGAGACAGCAGTAAGCATGAGTTTGCACATTTCCACAGGAAATTATTCCTTTCCTCCGTGCACAATGCTGCCCCTGACTTTTTTAGTTTTACACCAGTCAGACCCAATATGGGTCAGGCAGCCCCCTCCTCGCTCATTCCCACCCCTGCAGTTCCAGCGGCACGTGAGTGCAGCATTTGCTGGAATGCTTCTCCCTTTCCTCCCAATTGCCATGTGAAGATTCATCTTTTATTTAAACTCCAACTGGGAATGAATATGTGAATACATTTAGCCTGCTCGCTCATCATTACTGCAACTATTTACATAAGCACTGGAAAAAAAAACTCTGCAAGAACCGCATGCTTTAATAAGAATGTCTGGAAATGTACATGAAAACAGATTGATTCCTGATTTTATGGACAATACAATGGCGCCGTTTACTTACAGGGTTTCCATGGTTTGTGCTTGCAGCAAGAGACAGCGACGGAGAAGGATTCTTATCACAGTGTGAGAAGCCATTGCCTGTCAGATATGAGAAGACAGTGCGTGGGTGTGCTGGGGTTAGAGACTTGTGAAGCACAGGGCCCTGTTAACACCACCTCTCCCTCCCTTCATTTGTGCCACACTGGAGCATCTCTGTTGTTACAAAAGCTCACCCAATGGAGCTCAAAGGAGCAGATGGTGTTCAAAAGACCTTAATGAGATATCGGATGATAAGAGTTGACAGACGCATTGTCATCCAGCTCCCTATGGAACAGTACACTGGTAACATGTTGGCAATCTCTTCAGAGAGCAAATATCAGCATTAATCTATTTCCAGTAACTGCTTTTCTAGATAACTTAAAGGGATAGTTCACCCAAAAATGAAAATTCTGTCATGCATTACTCTCATGTTGTTCCAAACCCATAAGGCCTTCGTTCATCTTCAGAACACAATAATGGCGGCGGACTGTCCTGGGAGAGAAGAAATTGTTGAATAAAGTTGTTATTTTTGTTTTCTTTGCGCACAAAAATTATTCTCGTAGCTTCATAAAATCAAGGTTGAACCACTGATGTCACATGGACTATTTTAACGGTGTCCTTACTACCTTTCTGTGCCTTGAACGTGATAGTTGCGTTGCTGTCTATGCAGGGTCAGAAAGCTCTCGGATTTCATCAAAAATATCTTAATTTGTGTAGGTCTTACGGGTTTGGAACGACATGAGGGCGAGTAATTAATGACAGAATTTTCATTTCACTATCCCTTTAACAACTAGATGCTGATATCAACGGTACAAAAAATGGAAGTTATCAACGGAAATTTGGGGAGTTTTCTTATTGTAGCAGTGCTTCTCAGCAATATTTTATGGGCAAAAAAATAAATCAATTTTCTATTGTCAATAGTATGGGGTGAACGAAACATAACAGTCACTTTCGAACCAAGCAGCTTTCTGATGGTGAACAAATTTGTGACTAACTTGCAAAATCTCATTGGGAAAATGCAAAAGATTGCTCAGATTTCTATCAAAATGACTGTATTTTGTCTGTGAAATTTCACTGAGCAACAGTAAATGTACCCACACCTTAAAAGGAAACACACCCCAAAAATTGGAATTATTTACTCAACCTATATGACTCCTTTCTTTTGTGGAACATAAAACGAGAATTTTGAAGTATGTAGATGGTCAGTCATTTCCATGCAGTTACAGTGAATGGGGACTGAAGATTATAAGCATCACAAAAGGTCACAAAAGCACCATTAAAATTATCATAAAAGTGGTCCATATGACTTCTGCACTATATTGCAAGTCTTCATACAGATGTTTTACAGTAGATTTGTCTAAGGAACAGACCGAAATTCGTCATAATTCACTACAAATTCTCTTCTCGTGTGAACTGCTGAGACTAGATTTTGAGTCATTGAGTTTAATTCTAGAACCAGATCAGACGACTCATTGACAAATCAGTGTTGTTATTGTTAAATCTAATTTTCATTAAGTAAATATGGATAGATGGATAGATAGATACAGAGCCGATCCTCCCTGTACGCAAAGTGCGCAAGCTGCGTAGGGCCCCCTTGCTCTCAAAGATGATTTAATTTTAGTTTAGTTTTTGAATTTGGCCAGCGGTTATGAAAACATGAATGTTTCTTTCATTTCTTCATTTCTTTTAATGCGGTGCGCTGTCGCCCTTTCTACGTAAAAATCAGTCAAATCATGTAACATGAATGTCATCTTGCTCGGGACGAAAAAAAAAAAACGAGTTGAAATCGTACCGAGCCGTGGAAGAGACGCTGTTTCTCAAGCGCTTTCCGTGAGCGCGATTCGAGACGGAGTGAACAAAGGCGTTTCATTCACTCCCCACATCCCTTCACACGCTCCCCAAATTATCATCACTATAGAAAATAACAGTTGACAGACACATCATCATCCGCTTCCCAATGGAACGTTACATCAGTGGTTTGTTGTCAATCTCTTGAGATACCAAACATCAATATTACTTCATTTCCAATAACTAGATAAATCAATGACCGGTACAGGTGCTGAGCTGATATCAAAGGTCCAGAGAGACTGGTTTGAGGATTTTCTGCTTTTTACAGTGTTACTTAAGGTCACATACAAACCCTGGGTTAGAATACCAACAACAAACCCTCCTTTATTTATGAACCTGTATGCACTCAAGGTGAAACTGCCTCTCTGAGGATGTTTAAGTAGCTGTTGGTTCTGTATACATAAATCATTCGTATAGAAGATCTGTCAGAATGTAGAGCATGTTGGGCACTTGGATGGAGCTGAAATGTTATTTACTTACAGACTTGTTAAAAAGCCAACCGTACAATGATTTTACATTGGAGCCAGTGTCACTAAGGTTTCTGTTCTATGCTGTGACCTTACATAATATGGCACGCACAGTCAGTGGTGCTTGGAACTAGCCAAAGGCTGGAAGCCAGACGGTGAGGATCCTGGGCACGGCACTCTGAAACTAGAGGTGCTGTAGGAGTGGTAGTACACTGTTATCACACGACTCACTTATTCTGAAATAAATAATGCAAATGAATGGAATCACATGCACAAAATATATTACACAATACCACTTTCATCTGGATTACAGGATCATTTATCTGACAAGGAAGAAGGAAATGACAACACCTGCATATTTATATATATATAACTGATAGCGTGAGAGGATCGGATTCACTGGGACTGCTATGTACTTGTCATGCTCAGTTAAAGCTGAGCTGTGGAGGATGTGTGTACTGGAGGGGGAGGGTTTGATTCGGTAGAAATGTCCATTTCTGCTCTGAGGTGTGACCTTGTAGAGTTCACCATAATTAAGTCTACTAAAAAAAAAAAAAATTACCAATCAGTCTTTGTCCAAAACTAACACTCAAGCCATACACAGACCTAATGCTATACTAATTACTAATTTATCATTCAGCTCAGGCTTTTATTGTGGCACTACAAAGACTGAGTGGACATTGTTTCTTATTATTTCACTACTGTAGGACTGTAGGGCAACAGTATCACACACTTCTACTGCATTTTGTGTATTAGTATAGTTTACATGAACCATTTATCTTTTTTGGGATTAATATTTTTATGTGTATATTAATATACTATGTAATAAAACCAAGTCACATAAAGATTTAAAGGGGCCATGAACTGTCTTTGTTTTTTATTTTGTACTGTTCTCTATGGTCCACTTATAATGTTATCAAGATTTTTACATCAAAAAACATAATAACTTAGAAGTAATAAGCTATTTTCTGCCCTGTTTTTAACCCCCTCATCAGAACGCTCTGTTTGAATAGGCATGACGGATTGTAGAGTCGGAAGTAAACGCCCACTGCTGTGATTGGCTAATAGTTGGGTAACACTTTATTTCGATAGTCCACTTTAGACATTCTATTAACAGTAAGTAACTTTGCAACTACATGTCAACTAGCAGTTAGTAGAGTATTAGTAGACTGTCTGCTTAATATCTTCTAACACTTTCTTTGTCAACTTATTCCACTAACCCTAAACCTACCCTAACAGTCTACTCTTGAGAGTTAGTAGACATGTAGTTGCAAATGAATGAGAATTAGTTGACATGTAGTTACAAAGTTACGTATAGTTAATAGAATGTCTAAAGTGGACTATCAAAATAAAGTGTAACCTAACATTTTTATAACATAACATACTTTTTTTTTATAACATATTTATAACATTTTTAGGCATATCAGTGTTCTACATTCACCTATAAATATTTATTTTAAAAAAACTTAAATATTCTATTCTATTAATAAGCTACTATTTTAGTCTATACACATTTTACTGTTCAAGAGTTTGGTCAGTAAGAAATTCATACTTTATTTAGCGAGGACACATTCAATTGACCAAAAGTGACAGTTTCATTGAAAGCTGAATTCTCAGCTATTAGTTTAGTCTTCAGTGTGCTGCTTAATATTTTTTGTGGAAACTATGATTTATTCAAATTAATGAGAATTAGTTGACATGTAGTTGACGTAGTTACAAAGTTACTTATAGTTAATAGAATGTCTAAAGTGGACTATCGAAATAAAGTGTAACCAATAGTTGTGTATGTATGACAGCCTACTTCCTTCACAGATGGACGCTGCTGTGATTTAGGTTAAAACCGCATAAATAGTCACTGCATATCAAACGATCTGTAATAACAAACATTACTGTTGGATCCAATATAGTCGGCAGAGCATCATCTTTTAATTTTAATCTTTCTGGAAATCCCACGTTGACTTGTGCCTCGTTTGTAAACGAATCCGCGTGAAGTGAACAAAGGACCAAGTTCTTACTGACGCGGTCTGGAACTTCATTAAAAATAATTTTTTTAATGGAACTTCATTAAAAAATAAAAATAAAAGAAAAAATTTATCATTTGTTTTCTGCGTAGACCTGCGTTTGCCGCTCTTGTCATTTACCTACTACATGTGCAAATCAGTTATTTTTTAATGGAACTTCATTAAAAAATTAAAATAAAATAAAAAATTTATCATTTGTTTTCTGCGTAGACCTGCGTTTGCCGCTCTTGTCATTTACCTACTACATGTGCAAATCAGTGGGCGGGGCTAAACAGGCAGCGATGTAGAAGCAGACGTTAATCATCTTCTGCGGAGGCGGTGTTTCGCCACACTATTACATCATAAATTGGCACATTCCACAAGCTGACGTTTTTGCAGATTGGCTTCAATATAAGCTGTATATAAGCTGAAACTTACAGGAAATTTTTAGCATACAATGACCTCTTTTGTGTCAAAAGATCAAGGGAATTTTGATTTCTCAGTTCATGACAATACTACAGCAACAAGCAAGTGTATTTTTTTTAGATGTACTACTAGCTGGTGTCCAACTTGCCATTCCACTCTCAGATTCAAAGAGCTGTGTTTACATGCACTAATTTTCATCAATTCAAAATGAATGCAATCCAGTTTTAGAATCTGAAATTTCTGATTATATTCAACCTAATATTTGCTATTCGGCTCATAAATTTGTTCACATGATGTGCAATAAATACATTCTGAACAAAAAACATAAAACATATGCAAACATAGGCATCATAGCATTTTTGAATAAAAAATATCTGGATTCAAGCATTTAAATGCTTAATTTTTTTCTGTTAATATGATTATTTCATCTCTACTCCACACTTTCTGAATTTTCAATCGGATCGATTGAGGTGTTTACTTGAAGACCTTTCAGTCCAATTGAGCCATCAGTCTGATTACTAACCTACGTTTTTGGTCCGCGTAAACATGCTGGTGGAGACAAAAATTAGTGATTCAGTTATTTTCTCATCCATATTTCATATGCACTGCCAACTCGCTGATTTGTATATGTGTACATACAGATGCTCATATACAGTTATATTGTATATTTTTTCTCCTTCTAGCTCTCTTGTGTACATTTTTATATGTTTCTATCTATGACTTTCCCATCTGGGGGAAGCACAAAGTAAGAACTGCACTGTACACTGAACCAGTGAACCTGAAAAATGAAGAACTTGACTTGACAAATTATCCCAAGCCACAAGGACAGTCGCCCTGGAGCAACTTGGGTGTCTTGCTCAATGGCACATGATGATAATATCATGGATTGTCCCTTACGGGATTTAAACCCAGAGCTTTAACCACCAAACTACACCATGCCCGTGAAGTAATACGCAACTCTAGGAATGCAATCCATCTAAACTACTCTTCGAAATTATATTTGAGGTTAAAAGAAAGCAGTACACTGGATCACACTGCTGCATTTCACTTGGCAGAGAAGAACGGTCCTTATTTCCATTCCTGAACATGCTGGATTGAGTAACAAAACCGGTTTGCCAAAAGGGGGTGAATACAATACAAATGCCTCGGCTGATTTAAAACAGCAATTAGAGCGGTGCAGAGTTGCAGTACGCTACACAAACAAGAGGAGCGTAACCCCTGTAGACCTGAAGCTCAACGCGAACCGTATTTACATACGATGTGCTGGTGTACTGCAGTTGCTTAGAAAATGAAGGTAGAGTGCAGAGGATATATTTCCAAATTAGGCCATGGAGGGGGAGGAAAGGAGTATAACAGCGCAACACTGATTATCCCAACATGCAGAATTCATAGTGCTGATGTTCAGATAATGAGTATTAATTATATTTGTTCACTGAACAAAACCCTGTTGGAAAAGGTTGGTCCTAAATTCATCGTTTTACATAGTCAGCTACAATGTTTTCTCTGCACTGTAACAAAATAAAATTGCTACATTGTAAAAAATATTAAATATATCCTATAAAATGTCCCAAATTTGATTCCAAAAAGTGCTGGATGGGAATTCATAAATGTCTAAAAGTGGAGAAATGGTTATGCGTCGTATTCACTAACCGCCACCCGCAATTCAGTTTAACCCCAAGCTAATGTATTGAAATAGTGCTGCTCCATTAATATTTAAATTAAGTCATTGTCTTTCTGTACAGCACGAACATGCCTCCTTTATATGTAAATGTGGCTCATTACAGATTTGCAACCTCATGCTCAGAAGCCAACCCGCAAGTTCAGAAATTGCACCATGCAAATTGCAATAAGCCAAGTTTTTGGGGATGCGTTCTGTCTTTACCTAATGTGCATAAGTCCTTCAGTGAATCTGGTGCTAAGCAACAGAGAGGTTAAAGGGATAGCTCAGAAAAAAAAACAAATTACTGACCCTGGTGTTGTTCCAAACCCATAACACTTTTAAAGTTCAAATTACTAAGGAATATATTTATAATGAAACCTGACAGATTTCTGTCTCTTCATTAAAAGTACACAGAAGGGTTTAGTGTACTTTGAATACCTGGACGATGTACTTATTCAAAGGAAAAGAAAACAAACATGTGAGACGACCCTCAATAGTTGTAGTTTGTAGTGGAAGGGCTAAATGTGCCAAAGCTACGGGCCACACATCACATGCAACTTCATTTGCTTCAAACTGAATATTTTAAAGAATTTGTCAAAAGTTTTGGTCAATTCAATGAAATTCCAACACAATCTCATGGTAATTTGTAATGTTTTGGCAAATTGGTGACTAATTTGTTTCATTTGTACATCTCGATGTGTTTTTGAAAATCTGCTTATGCCCCACTAACATCTATGTTTAGGGGACCATGATACTTTTTTCCTAAAAATTCAATATTGCCACCTTGTAAAATAGTTATGTTTTCCTGTGAGATAGGGCTGGAAAATCAGTGGGGTCCAAA
This sequence comes from Sinocyclocheilus rhinocerous, assembly GCF_001515625.1. Lineage (NCBI taxonomy): Eukaryota > Metazoa > Chordata > Actinopteri > Cypriniformes > Cyprinidae > Sinocyclocheilus > Sinocyclocheilus rhinocerous. The sequence goes on from NW_015624123.1 coordinate 387,335, forward strand.
CCACTGGAAACTACTGACTTTCATTGTGTGTGCAAAACACACACACACACACACATATATACATATGTAAAGGGGAAAAGGGGAGATTTGATATCTTCAAATATCTTCATGTTAAACAGGAAAAAATAAGTCATACATGAATGACATGAGGGTGAGTAAATAATGACAGAATTTTCATTTTGGTGAAGACATTACCAAGGTCACCAAGTTCTACTGGAAGAACTAAAGAAGAAAAAAAATCTTTACAAAACCAGCGCTTCCAATTCAGATTAAGGGTGCTGTGATTCATTTTCTCTTGCAGATTCTCTTCAGAGGTCTGATCTAACTAAGGCAAAATGCTGCAGGACTGAGCGGTCTGTTTGCGAGTCTCACAAACTCCTTCTCATGCCAGCACTTCACTGTAGAGAATGCTTAATAGCGGCTAGCGCAGTGTACACAGTGTTCAAAACTGGAAAAAAGCTGAGACCTGTCTGAGAGCAGAGAAAAATCTAGCAAAAACAAGTTCAGCCTCTGAATGAATCCAGGCTTCAAAGTAGACAGGCCATGTTTGGTGTAGGCTCTGCAGTTCCTGAAATATGGATTTCTTATATTATGCACTTCTTAAAAACAGGCTCCGGTTGTTTCAGCAAATTTAGGGCTAAATATCTGCTGCAGAAATGTTTATTCGTAAGCAATATTTCAATATTAATAAATGCTTATTGGTACACTTCCACAACAGCATTTTATCAATTTAAATATACAAAATAACTATATAACTATAGATGGGCCTACAGAATTGGTGCAAACTGCTGTCCCACAACCAAAAACAAAAACACATTTAAAAAGCTTTTAAGTGTTCAAATCTTAGATGTTTATTAAGATCCTTCTATTATCTATTGAAACCCACAATAATATTAAAAATATTAGTAAGCTTAATATATATATAATCATAGGCGGAGGGTGAACCAACTCTAGGGTAAGGCTAAAAGCAGCCAAATCTATTAACTACAAACATCAGAAATCTGTCTTTTTAGGCAAGAACTAGATATGGGTGTCATGGCTAATAAAATATTTTTAATGGGACTGAATTTGTATTTAACGTGATTACAATTTAATAAAAACATTAGAAATTAATCATTATAATGTTTAATTTCCACGTCATTCAAACAGCAAATAAAATATATACAGAAAGTGAGCCAAGAACATTATCACTAACTTTGATCTATCGAGAGATCAAGCGCTCACAAAAAAATAAATAAATAAAAAAACAGAAGTATCTTTATAATCTCTGAAGCTGTGTACACTGTGAAATGAATCTCTGACTTACATTGTACGTACATCTGCGATTTGTTGTTTATGATGAGAGAATTCACAAGGGTCCGAATTCAGTCAGCGAGCGTGCGCACGCAACAAAACTCAGTTTCAGCGATGACTCATCTGAACGCCTCTGATTGGCCATTGCATTCCTAAGCTCAACAGAATCGTGTGCGATTGGTTATAATACGCAACACTGTAAAAATGCTTAAAAAGAAAAACGGTGCAACATGAGCAGATCTTAATTTAATGCCACAATCGACACTGTCTATTCATTTTCACTTTGTTGGCAACAGACGTAATATATTTAATTTGTTTGTACAGGGGCATTTTTGTCCAATTTAGTGCCATTTTTGCCCCAAGTCCCCATGCATTTTTCATGTCACTACCGAAACAGTGCATGTTTTAGTCCACTGGCCGAGAATGATTTTAACTAAACCCATAAATTTATGATCAGGAAATATTCCAGTGTCCCTCTCTCTCATAGCTACAAGGTGCGAGTAGATAGGTCCCATCATTTTAAGGTAAATGTGTTCAAAAGTCTGAAAAAAATCAGTGTGTAACTTTAAGGAACGTCACTACCGAACACCTTTTTTCTGCAATTAAGCACACTTTTTTGGGAGTTATTCCATAACATTTAGTTTTTATATGTATACCACTGTTTATATGTGTACCAACTGTTCAGCTGTGCTAGCTAACCATGTGCTGATAAGAATCTTTGAGCTAGTTAAATTTAAAATCTAAAATTGTCACTACCGAAACATTTGGTGGAGTTTCGGTAGTAACATCTTTGTTTTTTTTGGGTGTTATCCCATAGAATTGTCACTACCGAAACAGTCACGACCAAAACATGTCATCACTGTTTTGGTAGTGACAAAAAGGAACACATAATCCTCCTATTTGGGGGAAATAAACGAAGGCTGTTTCTATAAAGTGGGGCTGTTCCAACTTTGCAAGGACAGTCTGGTGCTTCTGACTCACAGACTGTAAGTACATTTTTTATGTTTAAAAAATGTGCCACTGATTATTCAAACGCGAGTTTTGAGCAGTGTAGAGTAGCGCTTGTTGTTTGTTGTTTCTCCGATCACAAATGCAGACATGGTTTTATGTTTACACGGCGCGTAACACAACACAACACGTAAAAAGACAGTATAAGTCATTATAATCAGTAATTACAGGTGCATCTCAATAAATTAGAATGTCGTGGAAAAGTTCATTTATTTCAGTAATTCAACTCAAATTGTGAAACTCGTGTATTAAATAAATTCAATGCACACAGACTGAAGTAGTTTAAGTCTTTGGTTCTTTTAATTGTGATGATTTTGGCTCACATTTAACAAAAACCCACCAATTCAATATCTCAACAAATTAGAATACTTCATAAGACCAATAAAAAAAAAAACATTTTTAGTGAATTGTTGACCTTCTGGAAAGTATGTTCATTTACTGTACACGTACTCAATACTTGGTAGGGGCTCCATTTGCTTTAATTACTGCCTCAATTCAGCGTGGCATGGAGGTGATCAGTTTGTAGCACTGCTGAGGTGGTATGGAAGCCCAGGTGTCTTTGACAGTGGCCTTCAGCTCATCTGCATTTTTTGGTCTCTGGGAGGTGGGCTTGGGATTTTCACACGCATCTCGTGCTACATTTTTTAACTTTTAAATGTCAGAAACATCAAAACGTGCAAGATTCCCTTCTGTGTAATAACACAGGTAAGACGCCTCTGACGTTGTCTGTGGTTCAGGAGTGGCTTAACAAGAGGAATACGACAACTGTAGCCAAATTCCTTGACACATCTGTGTGTGGTGGCTCTTGATGCCGTGACCCCAGCCTCAGTCCATTCCTTGTGAAGTTCACTCAAATTCTTGAATCGATCGTTACATTTATTGTGTGGAGTCAGAGGCCTCTTCCTCAGTGTGTGAACTTCCCTTACCTTCAAATCGCTCAACATCTTTCTTCATTTTATTAAATGGCACACAGGTTAGTTTCATAGTCACTCCACCTTTCTCATTGCAGACAGTTTCTACAAAGAAAACAAAATAATTACAAAATTTATCTGCATCTCTTGCAAGTTTAGCAATAATTGGAAATGTCATCTGTAATGGCACAAAATTGTGTCTGAGAGTCTTCTCCTTAGTGGGTAAGAGTTAGAAGTCTGAGATCGTGTAAATTAAGCCAAATTGCACAATTTAAGTAATACTAGGCATCTTATGTCCATAAACTCTCTTATTAAATAATTCAGTCTAAGTCAGTCCAACTGTGGTCCACAAAAGATTTCCAAATGATTTGTAAATTGATCGGTCGATTTAAACAAAATGAACAAAATAATAATACTTATCTGCAAAAAATAACTGATGTTAATATTATAACTGACAGGGTGCACAAGGTTTTAATCAAATGTAGCTAGCGAACAGTAGGCTTATTAATTAAAACTAGTTGAAATAGCACAAAACACAATTTTTTTACTGTTCAAATGGTTTCAAAACCACTGTCCGAAGCAAACATAGCTTACACCAAAGCACCAAGGCTACATCTAACTGCTGAAAAACACAGTAAAAACAGTAATAATGTGAAATATTATTACAATTCAAAATAACTTTTCTATTTTAAAATATTTTACAATGTAATTTATTCCTGTGATGTCAAAGCTGAAAATATTCAGCATCATTACTCCAGTCTTCAGTGTCACATGATCCTTCAGAAATCATTCTAATATGCTGATTTGTTGTTCAAGAAACAAACATTATTATTATCAATGTTGAAACAGTTTACTATTTTTGAACTCTTAATATTTTATGGAAACATTTTTTGATGATTAGAAGAAAAGTATAGCATTTATTTAAAGTTTTGTTACACTATGTCTTTACTCTCTCACTTTTGATCAGTTTAATGCATCCATGTTGAATAAAAGCATTAATTAAATAATAATAATAATTTATTGTGCGCCAGTGTTAAGTTCACACCCTTCCTATGCTATCGTTTCCTGTCCAACTTCAGATCAATCCGGGAAAAACAGTAAACATCAGTTACGGTAATGCCTGAGACAAAACCATTTATGTGCTCCCAAAAGAAAATTCATTCTTTTATTATTTATCAAATGGAAAAATTCTAAAAGCATGGGTGGGAAAGATTTATCTTTCATGCAAACTGAGGGAGTGGTCGAAATGAAAGAGCCTTGATCCCTGCCACAAGAGTGGGCCGCTGTAATTTGACATGTGCAGATCCACGGTGACCCACTCATCTGTCTGACACAGGCCATTATGCTGTCACAGAGCTGCACTCCAGCTAATGGAGAGGCAATATTAATGATTAGCCCTCATAATAAATGGCACTCTGCTTTTGACCATGATTGGAGTTTGGAGGGAGGGACATAAATCGATAACAATTTTACATGACGCACATTCAGGTTGTGTCTCAGCTTAGCTTTCCAGCTAAGGTGGGGAAACAGTGACCTGGTATTTTCAGATGCAGGTCAGGGACTGACTATTATACAGGATGGCAAGTTCAGTACATAAAAATCTAAAAGTCATTCTATTAAACAATATTAAATATTTATGAGCTTTTAGGCCTTTATAAGGCAGAGTCATAATGGCATTAAGTGGATGTTTCTTCCACTCCATTATGGTCATAACCTAATGTCTTCTCTTTACATACTGAGAGAATAAACATGAACTTGAATAAAACAAAGTTCAAATCTACTCACAATCAAGTTCAAATCAGACTACACTGTGGACAAAGCAGATTTGAGGGTCAACGATGTTCAAGACAATCTACAGTAAAAAAACAAAAAACAAAAAAGGAACTAAAAAATAAAAAATAAAACACATGCCCATAAATGTGCTGTTTGTGTTCATGTTTTCATATGATTTTAAAATATGAAATGTAGTGACTCTAAAAATATCATGTGGTGTATCTATCAAATATAAAATGTTTTCCTTACACCTTGGCATGTATGTGTACCAGGGTTATTATAGTTAACTAAAACTAAAACCATAAAAATAAACATTTTAGGTGCATAAATGAATAAACATAAATGTAAAATATTACATAAACATAACAATAATAGTATCTCAGTGATACTATTTTCAAGAAAGTTTTAGAAGGGTTTTAAATGCATTTTTCAAGGTAAAAAGTTAACAAAATGTTTTACCAATATAATTAATTATTATTATTATTATTAAAAATATCATTTCTGGGAATCAAACAACATAACAACCCAAACAAACCTTGACTTGTCATTAAATTCTCTTTTTTAAAGATTTATCAACACTGGCGCACAGTCATGAGGGTCTGCAGGGTTCCTTTCTATGTTATCACTGCATACCAAAGTTAAATTTTAATATAGATATTAAAAACATGATCATTATATAAGAGATTAATTTAAGTCACTGTATGTGTGAACTGCATTTTAAGGTTTTTTTTTTTTTTTACAGAATTAAAAAGCGCCATGTCACTGACCCATAAAATGTGTCTGAATAAAGCCAAGCTATTATAAGCTCCTTGGCATCTTCAAGACTAAACAATAAAGAACACTTGTCTTTAAGAAAACACAAGATCATCTTTCAGACCACCAACCAGACCCTCCAAAACTACAGCCCAGGGCACATGACCTTTCCATGACACCTGCTATGGTGTGGACAGTTGCTGCATGTATTGGTGACACTAGCAAATGTCAACCAAACAAAAAATGTCAATCAGATGGACACAGCTATTCACAAACTGTTGAGATCACAAGTACAGAAATAGATTAAATGGATTTCACAACTAAGCATTTGTGCCATGCGATTAATGGAGGACAAGAACAATACACTCAACCTAAAAGCCACATGGGTTGGGTATGAAGACAAAAAACATGCCCCACGGAAATGACTGAATGAGTCTTTATTTCAGGCCTAAAGAGGGAGACACAGGTCCCGTAGAGGACTTGTAAGTAGTACAGACGTCTATTGCTATAAATAGTGACTGTAAGTCAAAGACCTGGTCCCAGAGAGGGAAATTTGGCAACAGATGAGGACAGCTCAAACTGGGACATCGTTGGGCCAAAAAGTGACAGGCAGGTCTTCATCTAGGTTAAAAAGCTTGAATCTGAGTTTACTGAGGTGTAGGACTAAAACCAAAGACTGAGCCCTAAATTCAATTCATGGATTTATATATTGATTGGCTATAGCATGTCGTCTCTCAGGGGGGTTTCAATTTTTGCTTTGTTTCATGGATATCTCACACTTTGTTTTCAGTTTCAAGGTCTTGGTATCTGTTTCGAGGGCTCACTTTGCACAAGAGAAAATGTATTGAGAACAAAATAAGTGATTTAAGTGAGAGTGATTTAATATCTTACCAATTTCTTACCAACTTCTTGAGATGGTTGTCCATTCTGCTCAGGTGAAACAGGTTGGTTAGTTTGTTGTTATTTTAGCTGCTGTTGGAATTTATCCTGACACTATTGGCTTGGATGTGGATGTTGTTTGTTTATTAAATGCAGCTTCTTCACACCATAATGTCTCAGTGCTGCTTCTTCACAAAATTTATCTAAAAATATATTAATTTCACTATTCACATTTTTTATTATTATTTAATTTAAAGAGAGAGATGTTAAATGTCAAAATGATATACAAATGATATACATATACAAAATGGGGGCATTTTTTGTTGGATTCATAACAACATTACATAATATTTCGAAAGAGGGGAAAAACAGCAGATAAGCAGACAGTGGCGGACAGACCTCGTAAACAAAAGCAGATAGGCCTACCCCTGCACAGGAAATGAGGTGAAAACAAAACTCTTGACTTCATGCCATAACACAATTAAATTACGTTCGCCTGCTTTACGAATCACAAAGAGTTTCATTTAACATCCAATATGCCCATACATGCCAGATCCCAGCATGTGCTAACATTGTAAGGTGTGTGAAATAGTACCATAAGAAAATGGGAACGGCTGGGACAAACACCAGGCGGGGACCTGCACACTTTCACACAATAAATACACGGAAAGGTGTAGACATTTCGTATGCCTATATGTTATTCGTGTGGAAAATAATAATAAATATTGTGTCTTGTGCCCATAGTTTTGATTTGTAGTGAATCATGGACGTGTTTAATGTGTATTTATGCTCTGGCAATATAAACCCAAGGTTATTGTGCAAAGGCCAAAGCTTTTGGAAGCTTTTGTGTCTTGAGAGACAGCGAAAAACAAAGAGCCAATTTCCACACAGGAAAAACCGTAAGTCTTCATCCACAAATCCGGAAAACCAAAAAAGTTCCAATGTCATATCCACGACAGCCACCTAGCGGAGTAGCATTTTAAAAACGCATTTTTATTTCCGCCATTTTGGACCGTTTTCCCTGCCGTACTTAAAGCGTCCATAGCAGCCAGAGGGATGTTAACAACGGGAATCCATTAATTTGACATCTGAACTGATATTTCTGTGCAGCGAGGGTGGTTTGGTGGGATTTTAAATGTTTTCCAGGGTGTTAATGGTGTGGAAATGACCTCAAACAACCCAGCTGTTTTTCTTCTCATGGTTAATGGGCAAATCGAAGCAGCCGATGTAAGTTAACATTGATTTTTAGAAGATGTGTTTAATGTAGTAAACTGTGTGCAAAGCCTGTTATTAAAGTGGGTTAATAGGATAACTTACATGTCGTATTTTGCCTAAAGTTCCCAGAATATGATGATCTTTACTGCAAGTATTGCTTTGTTTATGGACACGATTGGGCGCCCACATCAGTGAGTGACATCAACCTGCTTCACTTCCTTTTGTGTGTATATATATATATATATATACTGTATATATAATATGCAACGTGAATAGTAATATAATATTAATAGTATCTTTATCATTATTAAAGTTGAGTTGCCCCTGTTTGGGAGACGTGATATATAGGCTATAAGCTTTTGTATTCTCATATATTCCACAGTAGTAGTAAGTTTGTAACTTTTTCCCACAACCTGAAGGGCTTGGAAGAGGGAATTTCTCAAATAACTTCTAAAGGTAGAGGATCTCAGAGTTTGGTGTGGAACTTCCCACTGGACATCACCTTCAAAAGCACGAACCCATTTGGCTGTAAGTGAACCATGTTTGATCGAGTCAGAATCCATTGTATGGAGCTTCTGTGGGTCTTAAAGGCAACAAATAGTTTTAATTCACCCTTCCACAATTTAAGGCCTTAAAAGTGTCTTTAAAAAGAGCAGAAAATCTTAAATTCCTGAAGTTAAGGAATTAAATAATGCCTCCAGCACTGAAAAAATAAATAAAAAAAATAAATCCTCAGAATTTTTACCAATATACATATTTAATCGTCCTTAAATCAAAAAAACATTTATTTGAGATGCAAAATAAAGAGATATGAAGTCTTATTTTGTGAGAAATTGAACAAAATGAATTGAGTTTATGATTTAACAAGAACAAATCTCTGTCAATGGAAGATGAAAATTTGTTCTCCCTTTTAAGGAAGTTGTTTCGGAGTCCACTAGCTGATATTTGTTCTTGTTTTAAACATTAATCTCGGTTCACAACAAGACTTCTTATCCTATGACATTTAGATTTTTAGAATCTTTGGAAAACAAGAGAGAAATACTCCGGAATAACATAAAAAACATTTTTGTAGCATGAGCAGAAGTTATTTCCACATTCTAGTGGCCAGGAGAAGAGCTATTCAAGCCAATTTTTGTCAAATGAATGAAGTAATGGAGATCTGCTGAAAGTTGTATTTTCAAGCTTTGAAGTTTTGCTAAAACAACTTTTTGTGTGCTTCCTAGACATTTACATTCAGAGAACACTGACATACTGTGTTCCCTTCAATTTATTCCTTAAATTCATTTACTTGGTCTTAAAAAGGTAGCACAAACGTCTTAAATTTACCTTCATAAAGCCTGCAGGAACCCTGATCTGATGAAGGAATATTATTCTGAAGATTGTAAAGCAGCTTATTTATGTGCCCACTATTTCTAAGTATCCATCTATCTTTTAATTTTTTTATTTCTTCAGGGCCCCAGATTGTGGTCAGTGTGTACGGCCCTGACACTTTTGGAAATGATGTTGTGAGAGGTTATGGAGCCATACACATCCCGTTTACACCTGGAAAGTGAGTTACTCGAAGATTGTGTTGTCATAATACAAGCTTAAAATCTGTGTAAAATGCACAATTACATGTGAATGCTCTCTGTCCAGACACACCAAGACCATTCCTATGTTCGTTCCTGAGTCTACATCAAGACTTCAGAAGTTCACAAGGTTGTAACCAATTTCTCATAATTAATCCAATGTTACCTCATTCATTTGCATTCACATGTAGACACACTGTACAGCAGAATATTAAAGTTACCCAATTTATAATGCAGCAGCTTTGGGTTATGATCTGAATTTAATTTGCTGTTGCCCTTCCCTCTTGTTCTCAAGACTTAACTTGAACTACGTTTCAGTTAAATGGGCAACTTGTATGAACGTTTCAAATGAGAAGGTACACTGTAATTTAAGAACATTTATTTTCATCATACTCTATCCCCCGGTTTCACAGACGAGGCTTAAGCTAGTCCCAGACTAAAATACATGTTTGAGCTGTCTCAACTGAAAATATCTAGCTCCGACATATCTTAAAATATGTCAGTGTCATGATGCAAACCTATATTTTCTCTAAGGCAGTTTTGTAAAAGTTGCTTAAATATCTTACTTTAACCAAGGCCTAGTCCTGGCTTAAGCTAAGCCCCGTTTGTGGAACCGGGCCTATATCTAACATGTTATATCTTGTACTCAGCTGGCTGATGGGAAGGTGTCCAGAATTCACAGATCCCAAGGTTGTTGCCCAAGGAGAGGGAAGAGAAGGTAAGCTTTTATTTAACCCTTGACTCAAAATGAAATAAGACATTTCAGTGGATGTTTCGGTGTATTTACAAGCCATAGCGGATGCAATTTTGTGTGTTTGCAGTTACGAGGGTGCGCTCACAAGGTTTTGTTACACTACAGTTCAACATTGTGACTAAAGACATGAAGAAACTGGGTTATGAAACTACATCAGAGCATTCAGCTGCTACAGGACTGACAAGAACATCTCAAAAGCTCTAATAACCACTTTCAGGATATTTTTGTAATCTTAGTCCGTTTTCAAGTCGCTTTCATAGTCACTTTATAGCTATACAAATGTGATATTGCTTTATCAGCTTTGTATGTTTTTAAATAAACTGATCTTGTGCATTTATAGAAGTTCATTTGATTAATATTTGATTGCATAATTTGAATTCCAATTCTAATCTGCAAATTCCATCTTTGCCTATTGTAAACCTAGACACAACTATGATTAACCTTTGCCCAGGGTTTTTATATTGAACTAAAACTACAAAAACATTAAAGTTAACTGAAATAAACAACTGATATGAAATGTAAAAAAAAAAAGTACGCTTATTTTGTTTCAGCTAATTGCCAAGGCAACATTTTTCACTTGTTTTGATATTAAAATAAAATGAAAAACTTTACTAAATAAACTAATGAAAATCATAAAACCACAACGAAATTACTAAAACTTTAAAATTAAAAACAGAAAAAAATAAATAAAATAGAATTCAAAATATTAATAAAAACTAGGGCTGCAAAACGATTAAATCGCATTCGAAATAAGTTGATGTTTGCATACTATGTGTGTATGGCGCATATATATATATATATATATATATATATACACATAATAAATATACACAGTACACACATAGTATGTGAACAAACTTATTTTGAATGCGATTCAGGATTAATCGTTTTGCAGCCCTAATAAAAACTACAACAGTATCTTATTGTTGCTGAAATAACACTGGCTCTGGTGCCACAATAAGATGTGATGTCGGTGTTTACTGACAGCATGAATAGGACAGATCAAAAGTCATTGATACAATTTATTTGTTTTACCACTGCAGCTACAGGTCCTTAATCACTTGCTGCTGTTTAGATGGCAATAAAACATCTCACTCCTCCTGTGACTTTCCTACAAAACCATTACACAGAAATAAGGTACACAACAATATGTTACAATAGAACAGATGATAAATTATATTATACAGTCATAATGCCAACAAGTTGAGCACATATCTATAAAAGCAGCCTGCTCCCAGTAATACGAGACAGTTTGGTAAAGACACAGACACACTAACATGGAAAAATAAAATGTTATGCATGTTCACAAGGTTAGTCCTCCACAATAAATGCATAATGAGTACATAATAACAGAAGAACAGGTGATACACGGTAACAGCAAAACAAGATGGTCGAGACGAAATGAGCTAGATATCGTGTGGATTCAAAAGTAAAACTAGTCTGCATAATCGAGTACAGTGATGTTCACTAGCAGGGAGTCTTGTTTAGCAGGATCTGTGCCTGCCTTAACCATCACGGCCATCAAAAGCGCATTACATACCTCTTAAAGCTGTCTTAGCCACCCCCACCCCCCAAAATGCCTGAGTATGCCTGCAGATTATTGACCATAACACCCAGGATATGCTACAAGGCTGCACATGGGCAGTACTACCACAATATTTCCAGCAGAGGTCACTAGCTCACAGATGAGAGAAACCGTAGAGTCAATAATCTAGCCGTAATCAAAAAAAGCAGGAATAATAATGATAATAACTGGGGAACAACTGAAGAGAGATAAATGTGTAGTCAGTTTAAAAATGACCGCAGCTCTGCATTTAAAAACGACAAGCAATGTCACTTTGGTAACTACTATTGGTGGCAAACATCGCCATCTTGTGCTTAACTGGTTGAATTAAAAGTGTAGACACAGCAAGCCACACGAAACACCGAGGTCTAGGCGTTCTCGCTTTAAATGGACTGCTAATTGTGATTAACAATTCATAGTCTAGTCTAAGTCTCATTTAATGATAAAACCATGGCCAAAATAAATGTATGAATACAAAATGCAAATCAACCACAGGTTTCTAGCTGTAGAAAGATGCATATGACCCCTAACATACATGTATACCACATATTCAACAAACAAACAAAAAAAGCAATCAATCATACAATCTATTACAAGACTCCTCCCACACTATAACCTGTCTTAGCATGTCCACTCATTCTTGTAACACTATAAGCAAGTTAGCTTCGAATACAGAACTGAGGATTTTGTTAAAGGCAAGCTCTGATACACGCTTGGCTTTTTTCCCGACGTGCATGAACAGATTGCATTAGGAAGCAGTGATTAGTTATACAGCTGTCGGTTATAACAGTAAGATGCATTAGGACCTGATGAAGATATACCAACACCCATTTCCTCCCGTTTCCCTTTGCTCCTTCCATACGCACGCATACATAAATTAAAAATAAAAACGTTACTGAAATGATCACATTTCAGATTGTTGGATACTCACAGAGAAGCGGATGAATACTAATCATTAGTATGGATTATCTGTCGAATATGGAGCTGTACTGTGCAAATAGTGAGCCGTACTTAATTGAAAGAACCCATTCACCCAATAAACAACGTCTCGGGATTGTAAAGCAGTAAAAAACAGGCTTCAGTATAAAAGTTGAGCTGTATTGTGATATGCAAACCAACTCCCCGTCATGCATTACAAAAGAAAAGGAAGAAAGAACAACTCCACTTCAGTATGAAATTCATCTTTCAAGGCATCAGGTTTGAAACCATTCACACATGCAGTTCGCGGACTCCCTCCTAGTCCTCGGCTTTGCTCGTGTCTTAGTGAATGGTTTCCCATCGCTTCTCGCGCTAAGGACTAACGGTGGGCCGACAGTCAAAAGAAGATAAATCAGAGCATGTGCAAAATCCCTGCTTAGAACATCAAAATCATTTCCATGTAAACTGATAGATAGTCTACTTAAGCGTACTGTAAATACACAGTGTATATGCACTGCGTAGAACGTACAGGCTGCTTAGATTAAAAGGGTTAGCTTTATCTAGCACGCTGCTTTCAAAGACTAGAAATTAGAAAAATTAAGACGAACCAGTACTCCTAGTTTCAGGCCTCTGATAAGAAAAGTAAGCCATCAAAAAAAAGAAGTTAAAAACAGGAAGGTTGCTCCCGGGAAGAAAATCTCCTAGACGCTGTATCGCTGATGGTTTCTTTTGAGGACATTTAGAAAAGAATACCAAATCGTCGTATGGTACCAATTTCTGACAGGAGAGGAAGGGAATCGCCTGCCAGTGTAAAACCTGTAAACACCACTGCTACTCCCAAAAGTCTCAAAATAGCACACAGGTTTGGGGGAACACAACAGACTACGTTGTCTATGCCATAGGAACGGGGATGAGAGAGAGATTCGTGTGGGTTTCGGGGAGGTAAATGTTGTTCCTCACAATAAGAAGGGGTTGGTTGTGCCGCCGGCTTGTGTTGCTGCGCCTGTGGGCGGCAGCCCTCCGCTCATGAGCGGCTGGGGCATGGACATGGAGGCTGGGATCCCCATGTTTGGCATCTGGCCCACGGGCCCGAGAGGAGCCATGCCGGCCATGGGTACCATTGAGACGGGGCCGGCTGGGGGCATTGAGGACAGAGGCAAGGGCTCGTTGCTTCTATGGCCCATGCTGAAGCCCTGTCCGCTCAGGCCCATCATGGGACTGACTCTCATCTGGTTGAGGGTGGGTGGCTGTGGCTGGTTCACCTGGAAGGGGTTGACCTGTGCTGCAGGAGCTGAAGCTGCTCCCGAGACTGAAACGAGACCAAAGGGAGGTACAGGTGAATGCGCTGCTTAATGAGAACAATCAGGGTGTCTGCAGAGTTTTTCAAATCAAATTTAAGGCTTTGTAATTAAAATAATACTCTATCTATTCAGAACAAACCAACACAATCACAAAAGCTGCAAGTTTAAAATGCTCAAAATATGTTTTAATAAAAATGTAATGAAATCAATACCAACATACCAATGCATACAAACAGGTTGAGCAACATTACAACCACGCACATGCGTTGTTTACGTGCAGAGGTACTCTCGATAATGGCAGAAGACGTGATTTGGAGGAGAATTGTTGAGTGAAGTCGTTATTTTTGTTTTCTTTGTGCACAAAAAGTATTCTCGTAGCTTTGTAAAATTGCAGTTGAACCCCTGATGTCACATGGACTATTTTATCAATGTCCTTACTACCTTTCTGGGTCTGGGAACATTTCAGCTGCATTGCTGTCTATGGAGGGTCAGAAAGCTCTCGGATTTCATCAAAAATATCTTCATTTGTGTTCCGAAGATGAACAAAGGTCTTACGGGTTTGGAACAGCATGAGGGTGAGTAATTAATGACAGAATTTTCATTTTAAAATGAAATCTATCCCTTTAAAATGATAAATGACCTTGCATTTTATAAAACTGAATTTCAAGACCCCTGTAAATGTACAAGTGATCTCCTAGAAATTAGGCTTGCTGCGATAGACTGTGTTGACGGTGATACTTGCCCACCGCGGCACCGACCCCCACCGTCGTTTTGATTTTTTATAGTAATAAAAATCATTTAGTTCAGTAAAAGAACAGACACTACAATTGAAAACTGAACGCGGCCTCTCAATGCAGCGTGCCGAACAACAGTCGCATCACAGATCAGGTTTCATTTCTCCAGTGAGGAGAGAGAGTCGAGCTGACTGACAAGAAGAGAGGGGTGAGACAGACAAGACGATCGCGGATGATTTAGTTTCGAAACGAAATGCAAAAGCGCCTGTTTGGCAGTATTTTGGATTTTGAAAAGCCTGTTGACTTTTGCCGTTTATCTAAGGTGATTTTGGAAGTTTTTTTAAACATTCGTTTCTTATTTAATTGGGAAAATTTCCTCACCGACACAACCCTACTAGAAATATGTAATTGGTTAAGGTTACCTCCAGCGAGGAAGGGGTTGGAGACTGGAGCCTGCTGGGGAAGTTTGGTGACCAGAGAGTCTAGGTTGACAAGCGCGGCATTGGGACCCAGGAAAGACTCTGGAGTTTTTCTGGTTGGGCCACTCGGTACGTCAAACAGATCAGAGCCTACAGACAAACTGGTCTGCGATGGCAAGGCAGAGCTTCCTCTACCATCACCTGTAAAATAAACATCACATCCTCATGTCATTCCCAAACAACAGACGACACTTCTTTTAACTAGTAAACTGTAGTATTCAGCTTTTACCTGTCACTGCTGAGTAGCGAAGACTGTCAAACTCAGAGAGGTCCTCCCTGGAAGTACCATTTGGTGTGGAGAAAAGATCAAAGCTACACACTGAGGGATGACAGTTGGGATTAAAATTGAAGAAAGCTTTTAATTTGTAATATTCAAGAATGTAAAATAAGAGAACAGTCTTATTTCTCAATGTAACACATAAATACATTTTAACGTGAACTTCAGTTTTCAGAGCTCACCTGTGGCAGGGGCTTTGGGGCGGGTGGCAGGCATTGAGCTCCAGGGATCAGCAGCTGCAGGACCCGGGGTCGACCCCCAGGGGTCACTGCTTTTCAGAGGAGCAACTGAGGAAGAGGCACTAGGAAGACCCCAGGGATCCACAGGAGCAGCTGGCTTAGGGGCTGCACCTGGAAGATACACACAGATGTGTTAAGTAACACCATAGGTAACACTACAATGAAAAACCACTGCCACTCCCCTTACTCTGACTCTTATCAATACCTGAAAAATGCTTTTTTTAGAGCTAATTTTTTAAAAACAAAATCAAACCCTAATGAGTTGCAATATAATGGACGTAGCAGCAGATCTATTCTTCCATAATGTGAAAGCCGAATGAAACTGATTATTGAAAAAAAGAAGAAAAAAAACAGTGCCTGAACATGTTTCTATCCATTGGTTGTTGACTGAATGGAAGCAGATCTGAATGAGAGCCTTAGGCTGCGTTTACACTGCAAGTCTTAATGCACAGATCTGATCTTTTGACCATATCCGATTTTTTGGCACGTCTGTTTACATTCACTTTAGACACGACTGGTATGCGATATCTGTGTTTACATTAATTCCCACCCAAAATGATTGTCTGCAGTGATCGCTTTACTATGCACATGGTAGACCCTCGGGTTTTAAATGGCCGTGCTATTAAAATTATTTATATAATTCACGTCGAATGGCCATTATTATTTGCCAGCATGGACAACGGCTGTCATGGATGTTTTGCAGCACAAAATCTGACTGAACGGATAATTAAAATCCACATTTGGAAGTGGCTCAGATCGGATGCAAAAAAATCTAATCTTGTGCGGGTTTTTGTGTTTACACGTGTGCAACAAATTCCGATCTGTGTCAGATGTGAGCGAAAGATCGGATTTTTTTGTGCCAGTGTAAACGCAGCCTTAGTCTGACATGACAAGACTGAGTTATGACATTTTGATTTAAAATGACAAAATGTTATAAAAATAAAAAAACGCACAGATGAATCACTCACAAGATGCATTGAACTAGACAATTTTAAGCACAACACAATTAAGAGCATACTGATATAAATGAGAAGGCCACAGAATTACTGTCACATCATCAATAATATATCTTCACCTTTAAAGGGGTCCTATTATGCTTTTTCACTTTTAGTTAGTCTGTAATGTTGCTGTTTGAGCATAACTGTAAAAGAGCATAATAGGACCCATTTAATATTTAACTTCCTTAGAACAGAAACCAAACGGATTAAACCTGTACAAACTACAATATGACAGGAACTCAGGAAGAGAAAAAGAACTATTTGGAGACCACGCTCAAATTCCAAGTTTAAAGGGGTCATATGATGTTGCTAAAAAGAACATTTTGTGTATTTGGTGTAATGAAATGTGTTTATGCGGTTTAAGGTTAAAAAAACACATTATTTTCCACATACTATACATTATTGTTTCTCCTCTATGCCCCGCCTTTTTGAAACACGTCGATTTTTACAAAGCTCATCGGTCTGAAAAGCGAGGTGTGCTCTGATTGGTCAGCTATCCAGTGCATTGTGATTGGCCGAATACCTCAAGCGTGTGACGGAAATGTTACGCCACTCACCATATTGTGATGCCCTGTCCGGCCAGAGCGACGAGACAAATACATTAAAACCCATTATAAACATTTGTTGCATTTGTTGCATCCAGTGGGGACATAATTACGGATTATAATGACTTATACCGTCTTTTTACGGGCGGGTAGTTTAGCTTTCACAACGAAACAGAGCATCACACACGGAGGCCAGAGTGAGCGGCGGCCGGCGGATTCGACAAAGGAGCGGCCTGCGGGCTTGCGGCAACCACATGTGACGACCCCGGGCTGGACTCCACTTCGTCCATGGTGAAAGCCGATCCGGCGATCGACAGCGCGAAGTTGATGTATTTCCTCAGCGACCAGCACGGATCAGCTCTAGGCATGACGAAGCGGATATCGTCCTCTTTTGGAAGGCCAAACAAAGTAGTTTCGCTTTCACAACGAAACACACAGCGTCTTCACGACATGGCGGCAGCAACAACAATACTACAGCGAGAATATGACCCCTTTAAGATGAATCACATATACCACAAAAATATGAGATCAATCCATTATTTTAAATCTACTGGCAATCCTAAAATTATATTAAAAACAGTAGCAACAACAACAGAAATTCTATTTTACAAATGAGTGTGACAGGCAAGTACAAGTAAAATGGGAATAAAGGTTATTGAATATACAGTGAAACTGGTGTTCGAATTGGCAGTATTTGCTGTTTCCACTTCAAGAGGACATGCACACTTGCCTCAGTGCTTCTCTCCATACGCTTCATGACTTTAGTCCCGCTTAAACTTAAAAGAACTAGGCTTTTGGAAGAGGAACCCTTTACAGGCTCAGCGCTCTCTCAACCAGTGCAGATCTGAATACTGAGTCTCTTTGTTTTGTTCACACTGGAATGCACAACTACCGGCCTAACTACATTACTGAGCTGCCACGAAGAGCTACAGGCCCAAACGACATTATGAAATAGAGCCTGAGGGGGAAGGGGGGCTCTAAAAGAAAAGTGGGCTTTTGGTAAACAGGTGGTCCTCACATTCTGACCAATAATTTTTTTTTATTTGATAAAATTTTATTCAAATCTGCCTTAAATTGTAACAATAAAGCTAGTATCTATTATGCAAATGGTCCTGGTGGGATAAGTGCTCTTCTTTTTTTTTTTTAGAACAAAGCCCAATGTGATCAGCACAGCAGGAAGCTGATACAAACTGTTGTCAATGTGCTATTATTAGCCACAGCCAAATGTGATCTTGTATGTGAAGGGTGTTTACTTGAGAAACTAGCTAGTGTTTGTGTGTCTGCCTTCAAGATAATAAAACTAAAAATAGTGTCTGTTTTTAGATATATATTCCTCATCCATTTGACAGAATTGGAATTGAATATTTATGCGTTTTCTCCAAAATGGTTTAAAAGGGTGATTTTTTTCCCTCCTGACGAATCATTCAATCCATTTCACTGCTGCCAAGCAGATGTTTAAATGTAAAAATTTTAATTAACACAAGACCAAGACGAACAAGTCTATCGACACACTACATAATTGCCAACCAAAAGTGCTTTATAACCATCATGATATTTACAATCTAACTGATACTGTTAAGCCCAAGTTTGTGTGTGTCTGTTTACCATAGGACTGCCAGGGGTCTGAGGCGGGGCCTGCTGCTGCAGCTCCTGCTCCCCAAGGGTCCGATGTTTGATCGGCAGGGCCCTTGGGAACCGTTTCCATCAAATCCATCAGAGAAGACTGTGGAGGCTACACACACACAACATATGAGATTAGCGCCCACAGATATATCTCACCATCCAAAGCAATCACATCAGCTTTAGTGAATAAGAACTTGGAAGCTGATCTGAACATAAATACTCACATTATGAGTAAACAATTCCGCAAGCAAATAAAGGGAAAAAGTACATTGAAGAGATTAATGAAATGGCTTTAGTGGTGACATTATTTAGCTTATAGTAGTATAAACACAAAAACTGGTAGTATAGTTTAGGATTACACAGTAATCAGAATTTAGGTAACTGAACATTTTCAGGTAATATACATTTGGAAAGTTGACATACTGTGGAGTGACAGCTTATACCCCATCTAAAAACATTTTTAAAAGAGCCCTAAAAATACACTACTGTTAAAATATATGGGCTCAGTAATACTCTTTTATAGAAATGAATACTTTTATTCAACAAGGAAGTATTACCGTATTGTCCCGAATATAAGAATGTTTTTTTCTTGGAAATACATCTGAAAAAACGCGGTTGTCTTATATTCAGGGTCTAGACTTTGACATGTCAATAATACACCCACATTAATTGATCAAATGTGATAGTAAAAACATTCTTAAGGTTACAAAAGTTTTATATTTCAAATAAATGCTGTTTTAAACTTTTTCAAGTATATCAAAGTTTCCACAAAAATATTAAGCAGCACAACTGTTTTCAACATTGATAATAGGGCTGCACGATAAATCGCATGCAATATTTAACGCGCATCTTGTCAGTAAAGCCATTCTGTAATCAGCGATAAATCTCCATCACGTGCGGGCTTTCACATGGAGCAGCATTAACTACACAGAGCCGTTGTTCACCAACAAGCTGCACAAAACATGCGCAAAATATGATCGTGGCTTTGCGCAGCTTGTCAGTGAACACCGGCTCTGTGTAGTTAATGCTGCTCTGAAGACACTGACACTGAAGACCGGACTTATGGCTAATGAATGTTCAGCTTTGCATCAGAGGAATAAATTACATTTTAAAATAGATTTAAATAGAAAACACTAAATTTTAATAATTTAATGTACATACACATAAATTGTAATATCTCACAATATTACTGTTCTTACTGTATTTTTGATCAAATAAATTGAGCATAAGAGATAAAAATCTTATTGACCCCAAACTTTGTAGCAGTGGTGTATTTACATATTCATAAATATTAAACTAAAAATTTTAAAGTCAAAATATTGACTAAAAAACCAAGTCTGCTCTACTTCTGTACAAAATTCTGTACAAAAGAGAGTTCTTCTCTACTCTTATGTTAGCTAGCATCATTAAATTAGCCATTTGTCTTTTCAGTATGATCAAGATTTCAATATGATGCATAATATGTACAGTAACAGTTCCTATACTGTACTTTCACAGGGTTGTGAAGCTTGACAGCCCCCGATCACTATATGCTTTTGATATTTGAAATAGCGTAGAATGAACATTCAGGTAAAATGTCTTTGTTCTACAGAAGAACGAATATCATACATGTTTGGAATGACATACGGATGATCAAATGATGACCATTTTCATTTCTGGGTGAACTGTCCCTTTAATAAATGAACATGCAAGAGGTAAGGGATGTGTAAACCTTCTGCAGAGTTTTGTGTGGCCACAGATTCAGTTCAGGCCTGCTGATGAGGAGTTGAAGCGCTCAGAGGCTGCACCTACCTCTTTCTTCTTCTTGGCTATTTTCCCTGTGTTGGAGTCTTTGCGGCTTTCATCCAGAGCCATCTGGAGCCGTAGGTCATCCCCACGACGCATCCTCTCCTCCTGAACAACCACACACAGACACAAAAGAATTCATGTAATATCACACACATTATGGAGTACGTGCCGTCTGCTGAATCACAGCGTGAACCTGCCGCCCTGCGTCCTATGACGATACAGCCCTGTTGTTGTGATTCACGATGATTCAGCATCAAAATTCAGTTACTGAGGCATGTAAAAAATCTGCAGATTACACAATTACACATTGGAGCCAAGACTCAGAATTGTGTTAGCAAACCAAGAGACACACCCGACACTTTGTTTCATCAACGGGTCTATTTCAAAGGGCAGAGTAGACAGGAAGCTAGAAATGTAAAATATGTCAGTGGGAAGCAACCGAGGATAGGCTGTAATCTAGTCCCTATGTTAATTCGGTGGCAGTAAGTAACTTTGTATTTGGTTAGCCATATTCACAACAATTAAAGCGAGAACAGAGATCAGCTGTAGGGTTCGACTTACAAATCAACACACTTGAGCAATTATTTTAATAAAATGTTGTTTCAATAAACACTCCAAGTGAAAATCTTCCAAAACTGGAAATTATCAGCAATCAAACATGGGTTAAATGAGGCTGTAGTGCAAGCAAAGCCCCTATAAAGAAAGCCATTTCACTTAATCAGTGAACATTTCTAATGTTGCTACATGCAGGACATTTTAGTGCAGGGCTGAAACATGAAAGATTTATGCAAGAGGCAAAGAGGACAGAGAAAGCAGAAAAAGCTGAGATGAGTGATGCTCTTTCACCGTTTCACCATAAGCCTCATTATATCAACGTTTAGAATGCTACGGTTCCCATAACCTCATAATGATCACAAATCTGGGACATCTGACTGTCTCATACAATGAAGCTCGCAGGAGCTCACAGAATGAATCACAATCCCTATGATAGACACCTGACAGCTATACACTGAGAGGCAGGTTTAAGAGGGCCAATAGCGATACACAGAAATGTAGTAAGTCCCTACTATGCACCTCCCTTTCAGACAAGCCCCTCCCCTCAACAGCACTAACATGCCTGCTTTTTTCATTTGTAAATTCATCCCAGATGTCAAAGCACACACACAGTTCCTTCTAGTGGTTCAACGGATCACAAATCTCACGGTTCGGATCATATTACGGTTTTTGAGCCACGGAACAATGTTACAAATAAGGTCGGAAGTATTCAGATTCAGAAATGTAATGAAGTGTAAAATAAAACTGCATAGTGTTCACTGTAAAAAAAAAAAAAGATTAATCTTTGTCAAAAACGTGTTTTGTGGTTTGATGAGCATAATGACAGCAGCAGGTATTATTAGGCTGCTGCCCCTTTAAGACCTGATG
>NW_015624123.1:409421-413957 GCF_001515625.1 Sinocyclocheilus rhinocerous
GCATCCTAGGTGTATATGACTTTCTTCTTTCAGACGAATCCAGTCGGAGTTATATTAAAAATTGTCTTTGATCTTTCAAGCTCTATCGTTGTACTCAGCGGGTGTTGCATTCCTTCTGTCCAAAAGACGTGAAATAAAAAGCACCCTTCCACAAAAAAAAAAAGTGTCTCACACAGCTCCGGGGGGGGAACAAAGGCCTCCTGTAGCGAATCGATGCGTTTTTGTAAGAATAATATCCATATTCAAAATGTAAAACACAGCCTAATTTTTATTTTTGGCTGAACTAGCCCTTTAAGACCTGATGCACGGATCCAATATAACCTAATGATACACATCCGATTTCTTTCTCAGCTGTTCTCGTTCACTTAAGACACAACAGACTGCATTTGCCACAATGATTGTCGAGATCGGTATTTTGACAATTTTATGTGTATATGCATCTGTTCAAAGGCAAGGAGTGAATGAGATAGGAAAGATGGTTCAGTTCGGTGTTCGTGCGCAGTCAAACGCGCCTCTCTGCGTGTGCAAGCTTCATGTTTGTGCGGCTGTGATAGAAAACAGCGCGCGAGTAACGAATCGAGTTCCATTTCGCCTTTTCTTTCGCTAGAATGGTTTAAAATCGCTTGCGTGTGTAAACACGTACAATTGATAAACTTATTTTATGATAAGTTATGATAAAAAAGATTTTAACTTATGATAAAAATTACATTTTGCAATTAATTCGCGGATCACATGTGTACCGAACCGTGGGGCTTGGTCCTTAGGAATCACGGATCAACTACGAGCCGTTTAACCTCTAGTGAAACACAACAGACTGCATTTGCCACAATGATTGTCGAGATCGGTATTTTGACAATTTTATGTGTATATGCATCTGTTCAAAGGCAAGGAGTGAATGAGATAGGAAAGATGGTTCAGTTCGGTGTTCGTGCGCAGTCAAACGCGCCTCTCTGCGTGTGCAAGCTTCATGTTTGTGCGGCTGTGGTAGAAAACAGCGCGCGAGTAAAGAATCAAGTTCCATTTCGCCTTTTTCTTTCGCTAGAATGGTTTAAAATCGCTTGCGTGTGTAAACACCTACAATTGATAAACTTTCACTCTATTATGGTTAAATTTTGCAATTAATCCGCAGATCACATGCGTGCCCAACCGTGGGGCTTGGTCCGTATGACTCACGGATCAACTACGATCCGTTTAACCACTAGTTACTTCACATTATTCTTAGAGCAGCGAGCCCCAAACATATTCAGAGACTTCAGGAAAATTATATTTCCTACTGTATCAGCTGCCCCACTTCATCACTTTTATAAAACATGTAAGATGCGGTTTTAAATCCCACCGAGACAGTTGTGTGGTTGTATGGCTTCCACACTAATTTGTAAGCTTCCCAAACAATATCCTGTTGCTGGTCTGGCCCCATGTTGCAAGAAAAGGACAACTAGTTATATCTGTGTAACATGTAATTGGAAACGAGCCAGCAGAAGGTCATATTTCCCATTTCTTGATTCCATGCCAATTTGAAATATAAGTACAGTGAAAGTGGCTTTCATGTGATGCAAATAGCCCTCAGCTTGCAATTAGAAATGAAACATTTTCCTAGAAACAGAGTAACCGTATCACCATTGACTAATTATACAGTGACCCGGTTAGTATGTGTAAAAGATGCCTGAGAGGCACACAGTAAGGTAAATCTGCATCTGGTAAGTCCACATACAAATGTGTTCATTCCTGAATCAGCTGTTCAAAGCTGTAACTATAAATAAATAAATAAATCTAATTTTAGGCACCTTACTCTAACAATTTCCATTCCTGTGTCAGAAATATTTTTCCACATTTGATGTAGTAAATGAATATTTGATTATATTCACTGTGGCTAGATCTTTGCTAATAGGGAACCATTAGAGCAAGTCATTCTCTGAAATTGCTTGCTGATTGTCTGGGTGGTGGAACAATCCGGTTTTAACTATGGAGTGATGTTCATGCATATTAGGGCAAATTAAAAACAAGGAGAGAAAACAACCAGGATTAATAAATGAAATAAGTCAGCAAAACCAGTCAATCAGACACAGCAAATGGAAACGTATGGCTGTGATTTGGCTAAAATATTAAAATTTTCTCCAAATATTAAGACTTGGAAAAACTGATGGCCTGAATAGGCCTCACACCATGATGTATGTTTGTAGGCCAAAACTTGGAAATGAATTAGCATTTTAGCACTTCTGGTTACATCACCCAAAAGTCAGTGGGTTACTTGAATGAGTTTTTGGTTAAATGCCTGAAATAAGTTCTGTGGTTAACATAAGCTCAAGATATTTTCATGTTTTCTTTTACAGTATACTATACACAAGAACTACCTCTGGTGATTCTTTTGAATCTTTCATATGTCTTGAAAAAGGCTGTTGCAAACGAGTGGCTAAATAGGTCTACAGAAATCGTCAGGGACAATAAATGTAATCTCGTCAAACAGGCAAACTCATATATTAGTGTTGGGCGATATCGTCACTTTTCAAATCATCATATCGCCAGCCCGTGAGATCGCCGATACACGATATTATCGTGCTTGTGTGCGTGGGTGGGGGCAAGAGAGAGACTGTACTTATCATAGGCTATTTCATAACTATGTGGTGTTTTAAACCACACACGCGCGCGAGAGAGAGCCTATGAAAGCACCAATAATCGAAATAATATACTTTCAAACATACTGATAAACTAACATGTTAAATATAAAAAAAATATTTAAAACAGGTATAAACAGGTTTCATATATATTCGGATACAACAGTCATACATCGTTATTAGGACCGCATGTTCTGTGACAAGTTTGCCGCATCAGAGCAAGAACGTTATCAGTCTAAAAGGTCTGCAGTCAACGTTGAAAATCAAAAGTAGATTTATTTTAAAGACCAACAGTTTAACACTAAATATTGGACATAAACGGACACGTTAAATATAAAGCATTTAAAACAGGTAAGTTCATATATTTGGAGTAAATTTAAATTGAACGGATACATCAGTCATACAGCGCTCAGGACCGTGCGCCCCATGACGAGCCTAACGTGCCGCCACAGAAACAAGAATGAAATGCATTCTAACATAACTGTGGCATTAAACTCAGTGAGGGCTCGGTTAAAATATTGCACATATATCGGCCGTTCAGATTACTTGTAAAAATGCAATGAAATACCTTATATCAGCAGACGATGTACGTCTGTGTTTGTGGTTGGAGACTCCTTCACCGGCTACAGGCTCTAATCCTCATTTGCGCGAGCGTGAAATGTGGTGCTGAAGTGTTTATAATAGGCCGCCTAATAATAATAATAATAATGTAATACATTTATAGGAGAACAGGGCTTGAAAACGGAAAAAAAATTAAATCCAAGCAGAATCGAAATTTTAATGTTTCTTTTCCTGCATTCCTCTGTATTATTACCGTTCCGAAACCGGTTCGGGTAGAAGAAATACCGGTTAATAACGTTATATATATATTTTTTTCTTCTTTGCCTATAATAATAATAATAATAATAATAATAAAGTACAGTGTTTTCTTTACTCAAAAAGAAAAAAAAACAGGAAGAGATCTGGTAACGTTAGCCTATAACCCGCTGCGCTTAGTCACAGCCAATACAACATCATCTTTTCTAGATTTTGGCCAAATGTAGGCTACTAAACAAAAGAAAAAAACTATCAACACTTTAATTAAATTAAAGTATTTAAGATATTTAAAAATGTTTGCTGCATTGTTAAAAAAAACGCTATTTGTATAAGATTGTGTTTTGAGAGTGAAAAAAAAAAACATAAGTCGCGTATAGGCTCACGTCGCATTTTATTAGCCCTATTACATTCAGAAATAATGTAGGCTAAAATGCCGGTAGGCTAAAGCAAAATGTTTACAAACATTATATAAACAGTTATTAGTTTCTCTCCACAACTAGGCATGGGCCGGTTACCGGTTTCAAGGTATACCGCGATTTGAACATTTCACGGTTTCAAAACCGCTAATATTTTCCGTTATACCGTTCCTGCGGTATGCGCTGTTTTTCATGTCTCCTCAAAGACTGAAAGTGTAGGAATCCCTCAGGTTGAGTGCAGAGAGTAACACGGCCCTCCTCCTCCTGCTGGTGCGAGCGAGCTGTCAGTCTCGTGTGTGTAGGACGGCCGAACTTAAGCAGTTTCCCTTGGAACTTACGTGATCGGCAACCGGACGTTTTTTGTCTTATTACAAGCTACTCGAGTCTGTTCTGGACTTGCACAAACTGCGTTGCAATGCAATTGTTTTCCAAAATGTCATTTATGTGAAAATATGAAGTCTGTAAACGCCGTTAACACAGGCCAGAGACGCTGAAGACGGACGCACAGAGAAAAATACTGTAGCAGGCAGATCGCTCACTGTTCATGATGCACGAAGCATTGGAAAAAAATCCTCAATATTGATTTGGGGGTTTATATGAATGTGTTTCTGAGGGGAACTGACTGTCTTCAGAAAAGTTTACGTGGTATTTTCTTTTAATCTCGTCTCTGTATAGTTCATATTAAAGCAGTG
>NW_015624123.1:414192-420876 GCF_001515625.1 Sinocyclocheilus rhinocerous
ATAATAATAATAATAATAATAATAATAATAAAGTACAGCGTATTCTTTACTCAAAAAGAAAAAGAAAAAAAGAAAACAGGAAGAGATCTGGTATCTTAACCCACTGCGCTAAAGTCACAGCCTATACAGCATCATCTTTCCTAGAGTTTGGCCAAATATAGGCTACTAAACAAAAGAAAAACTATCAACACTTTAAAGACATTAAAAAGTATTTAAGATATTTAAAAATGTTTGCTGCATTGTTAAAAAAAACGCTATTTGTATAAGATTGTGTTTTGAGAGTGAAAAAAAAAAACATAAGTCGCGTATAGGCTCACGTCGCATTTTATTAGCCCTATTACATTCAGAAATAATGTAGGCTAAAATGCCGGTAGGCTAAAGCAAAATGTTTACAAACATTATATAAACAGTTATTAGTTTCTCTCCACAACTAGGCATGGGCCGGTTACCGGTTTCAAGGTATACCGCGATTTGAACATTTCACGGTTTCAAAACCGCTAATATTTTCCGTTATACCGTTCCTGCGGTATGCGCTGTTTTTCATGTCTCCTCAAAGACTGAAAGTGTAGGAATCCCTCAGGTTGAGTGCAGAGAGTAACACGGCCCTCCTCCTCCTGCTGGTGCGAGCGAGCTGTCAGTCACGTGTGTGTAGGACGGCCGAACTTAAGCAGTTTCCCTTGGAACTTACGTGATCGGCAACCGGACGTTTTTTGTCTTATTACAAGCTACTCGAGTCTGTTCTGGACTTGCACAAACTGCGTTGCAATGCAATTGTTTTCCAAAATGTCATTTATGTGAAAATATGAAGTCTGTAAACGCCGTTAACACAGGCCAGAGACGCTGAAGACGGACGCACAGAGAAAAATACTGTAGCAGGCAGATCGCTCACTGTTCATGATGCACGAAGCATTGGAAAAAAATCCTCAATATTGATTTGGGGGTTGATAGGAATGTGTTTCTGAGGGGAACTGACTGTCTTCAGAAAAGTTTACGTGGTATTTTCTTTTAATCTCGTCTCTGTATAGTTTATATTAAAGCGGTGTTTCAGGCAGCGCTGCTTTGTTTACAGCGGTAACCAAGGAAACGCCGTATCTGGTGTTCCTGAAGCGCCTCCTGCTGTCAGAGAGTAATCTGCGTCTCATTCAGAGCTTCTGCTGTTTGCTTCGTTCAGGCATGTAGTATAATTTCACAAAGCTAGTCAGAACATTCTGTTTTTGCTTCAGATTGGGTTATTAATTCAAATTATGTATATGAAATTATATAACTAAATTATATGAAATGATATAAATGATATGTATAGGAATTATATAACTAAAATTAAATAACTAACAGATTTAGGTTAAATAAAGATGTCACGTCTTTATTTTTCTACTTTTTAGGAAACAAATCAAAGAAAAAATAAACAAATTCTATTGTTCCTAATATTCTGTATGCGGCTCAAAAACAAAATATATTGTGTTCAGCGGAAAAAAAGTTTTTTTTTTTTTTTTTACCCAGTCATTTAAAAATAACACATTTTAGAGCTGAAACGACAATACCGTGATATCGTGAAACCATTATTTTTTTCCTAAAGTTATTCATACAGTCAAAATCTCATACCGGCCCATGCCTACTTGGTTGTGGTAGTGTGGCAAAAAAAGTTACCTATTGTCATATTTTGATTTAACATATTAAGACATACATGATGGGAATATGGAAAAGTACTGCATAGCACGCATTACCTATACATGTCAATTAAGGAGGCGTTTCATACCTTTATGAACTGATGATCCATGCATCTCTTCAATATGGACATCCGCAATGTGATTCTCACTTCTTGATGTTTCTTTGGACATGTGCATCTGCTGTCTCAGTCTCACCCATGAGGGTCCAGCTACAGGGGCTGGTTCAGAGACTCTGGGTCTGGGACAGGTGTCTGGGGTTTTGGCACACACTGACACAGTGCTCGTCGGCCCTCTTCTGCAGTGCATCCCTGTGGATGTTGTTGCCATATCTCCCTCTCCCTGACACAGTCCATTTTAGAGCTGTAATGACAATACCGTGATACCGTGAAATTTTTGCTTAAGGTTATCATACCGTCAAAATCTCATACCGGCCCATGCCTATCCACAACAAATCCTCTAAAGTTAAGGCTAGTGTTTTGACCGATATATCGCCAAGGCCAATATATCGGCCGGTATTTAGCATTTTTGTCGGCCGATAAGTTTTTGTTTGGCCGATGCGTTCGAGGCGGGACTTTTATTTTGATGGCGCTGACAGCGGCAGCGCCTGAGCACACAGTGCTCACATTCTCCCTCATGTTCGCCGCCGTCTTCCCACGATGTGGGAAGATTTGCATAATGCCACCCAAATGTGCACGCAAAGAAAGAAGGTGTGGTTTCAGGAACAGCCCCACTGTCATATTCCTGTCATTTTCACTGTGTGCTGTATGTAAAATGAGTGTTACCCTTGGCTTTATTTGAAAAAATATGATTCCCAATGCACACAAACTTCCCAGAATACGGAGTGCTGTTAGTTACAGTTTACTTTCTTTTTAAATCACATTTTTATTAAATATTTATTTATTTGTGAAAAATACTTTGTCATCTAAAGTATAAGTATGTTTATTTTACAAATTTATTTTTTAATCCATTTTCAAATTATTTCAAATTTCTTAAATATTAATTAAAATAAATACAATTATATCGGCTTTATATCGGCCATCCTGCTTTCCAAGATATCGGCATCGGCAGTCAAAAACATCATCCTTTACATCGGCTATATTAGCACAGTGAAGCGGTGGTCACGCTGAACGCAACAGATTTTGTACAACGAAGCAGTGTAACTTTTTATTTGTTTCTTTAACTATTTTATTTTGATAATGAACAGGCTACAATGTCGCAAAAATATGTTGTGTGTGCGCGTGAGGCACCGGCGCGATGGTCATACCAATGCTGGTTGGTTATACAGATAGAAGCAAGACATTATTCAAAACTGTCAAGCTTTTGCAAAATAAAGAAAACTACTTTTTCTGCTGTCTCGTTTTCCTTTCCGAGAACTTTGGAACGCATCACAATGAACCGTAACTCAGCACATTTTTTCTTTCGTTTTGTTAATCTGTCAATGATTTAAGTGAAATATATTTTGTGTATATGCCTATATTCCTTTTTATGTAAGCCTATAGTTTTCTGTTTTCTCCGTTCACAGAAGCACTGCAGTTGCATGTGATCTGTTGAATCCTTCTTACACTATCCTCGGATAAACTCTAACGCCGGTGCATTGCCATTGCGACTTACCTATGAGGAGTTCACAGCTGAGCGGGCATTTTCGTTCCTTGAACCGTTTCAGAGCCCTGTAGGAGAATGAGCCTAATATCGTCTTGACTAGGGCTGGGTATCGAGTTCGATACTTTTTAGGCACCGACCGAATTGCACGAGCGTGCGCTGGTGTGGACGCTAATATAGTTATCTTTATAGTAGAGGTGCACCGACTGACCGGCCAGTGATCGGAATCGGCCGATTTTTCGCATTACCGGCCCGGATCGGTGACCGGCCCGTCAGTCTCACGTCTTGCCAATTCTGAGCCGATCCTTTTATTACCAGCGGCTGGCAATGACATCACAGTTGTGTGTAAATTTGTCGTTTCGCGTGAGAATGATTCTAATTTTAATTGCATTCAGTGTAAATGGAGACTGATTTCCGAGCAACACACAGCGGTGTTTCATTACTGAACGAATCCACGTTTTTGAACGAATCGAGTGAGTCCATGATTCAGTGGCCCATTCGTAAAGACAGTCACATGCCTCGTTTCTGAATGAATCGGTTGAATGAATGAATAAATGACTTTTATGAATAAACAGACATTTTCCGCCACCTACTGGTGGTTTAGTCATATTTAAAAGTATCATTGCATTTTTTTTTGTTTAAACATTTATTTTATGTTTAAAAAAATATGTAAAACATTAATCTTATAAAATTATTTATGCATTTGAAATTTTGCAGTGTAAATGCATTTATGGCACCTCAGCTTCATCAAAAAGTCTGTGTAAATGCATGCATTGCTACTTCAGATGCAGCTTCTGTTTCCTCAGCAGTGGAAAGATAGAGTTTGTTAATACTAATTTCATTTGAATGGTAACAACTCTACAGTTTCTTATTATTCTAACTGAATTAATTGAAACAAAGAATTTGATGTGAAAGATGACACATTTAATAAGGTTAGGGGAAAACAGTGACCATTTATAAACATAGTGGGAAATGATATCTGTTTTGTTACATACAGCAACTCATTTTAAGTTAACTATTTCTTTCTCTTTCCAGTCACAGAGCACTTTATTTTGAGAGTTGTTTAAGTGAGAGAAAATCTGTAACTTAGTCCAGATTGGGGGAATTGTAATGTTTAATAATTTTTTTAATGTAAATAATTTTTTTAATTTGCATTGAAATTTGCATAGATTTTTGTTTGTATATGCTGTCAATGATAGTTTTTAGAAAGAAAATCGGAATCGGTAAAAATCAGTATCGGCAGGTCACACTTCCAAAAAAATCAGAAATCTGAATCGGCCAAGAAAATTGCAATCGGTGCATCTCTAATTGGAAAGATCACGCGTGACGTAGGCGGAAGTACCGACCCAATGCTTAAAAGTGTGGAGGAGGAGGACCGTTCAAAAGTTTTTTTTATGTTGAATGACACATATTTATGTGTTTGTATCAGTCTACTGTTTAAAATATGCGCATCCTGGAAGTTTAAATCTTTTAAAACCTAAAAAATGTATTTCGCTAGGAAAAAAACATGGCCTTTCCAACATGATTACGTAATGTGTGAGGTCATGAATGCACATCACAGAGCTAGTTCAACAGGAGCATTTGTGGTTAAAGTGCATACATTTTTTTTTTTTTAGAAAATGACCAACCGTTTCACTAGATAAGACCCTTGTTGACTCTGGGATCGTGTAGAGCCCTTTGAAGCTGCATTTAAACCACAATTTGGACCTTCAACCCCTTGGTCCCTGTTGAAGTCCACTTTATGGAGAAAAATCCTGGAATGTTTTCCTCAAAAACCTTAATTTCTTTTCGACTGAAGAAAGAAAAACATGAACCTCTTAGATGACATGGGGGTGAGTAAATTATCAGGAAATTTTAATTCTGGAGTGAGCTGATCCTTTAATGTACATCTGTGCTTCTAGGTAGCCCTGCCCAACATTAGAACTCATTGATCCAAAATCCTTCTCATAAACGTACATTAAGCATCACAATAATAAATCATATAATTAGCTGTAGATGTGTCAGCATTTTAGGGTGGCGTTGAGTGACATGATGTACCTGCTCGGCGGCCTCTCGGCTCATGGCAAGAGCCAGTTGCAACTGTAGCTCCTCTTCTCCACTCGTCTGAGGTCTGGCTTGCTCCAACTCTGAAGATGCATTGGGAGATGTGGCTAAAAACAAACAAAACACACATACGATGACATTATCATTCAAGCACTGCACTGCTACCACACCCGGCTGGGTTATCTTAAGGCAGGGCACGGGTAAGCCAACCAGCACACATTAAAATTACTGTTGAGCGGGTTTTATCAGTTACTCATACACCACGACACAAGAACAACGCAAAATGTTCTTGCTACGGCTCTTATCAGTCATTTTACATCTGTCACCAAATGACTAAGTTGTTGTTTAAAAAGGCAAAAGTGAATACTGAATGAACATTCATGAGTGTTGTACGTGCCAGGCCAGAATGAAGCAGCCAAACTGGGTAAATCACAACGGCCTACTGATTATAAGCTTGTTGCTAAACCAGCGGACAAGAGTACTTCAATACTGATTGGATTAGGCCAAGCCATGTGTTTAGAAAACACAAGTATCTCTAGCCATTTCGGAGCACATGGATCAGTCGCAGGCCATTGAGAGCCAAAACACCTTAGAAAGTACAGGTCACAAGGCCAGAATTAACACTACGCTCAAAACAACCACAACTGCTCAAACTATAAGCACATGACACACGCGACAAAAAGAGCTGCACGTTTGTGTTAAGGCTCTGATGTTTTAAGTCACCATCATTAGTTTTAAGTCACCATCATTAGTCTAGGCATTTTTGTTGTAAGCAGCATCAATCAATAAACTGCTCGTCTGTAATCCATAAGATCTCTGAGAGCCATTAGGCCTAGTCTTGATGTATCGCTTCAG
Organism: Sinocyclocheilus rhinocerous; assembly: GCF_001515625.1. Lineage (NCBI taxonomy): Eukaryota > Metazoa > Chordata > Actinopteri > Cypriniformes > Cyprinidae > Sinocyclocheilus > Sinocyclocheilus rhinocerous. Next base: position 420,354 of record NW_015624123.1, read on the forward strand.
TAACGATCAGAAACATTGGACCTGGAGAATCTTAGTGCCTTTTGAAACACAAGCTTCCCGGTTTCTAAACCCTGAGGGACTAGAAATTACAACCAAAGGGCTTGAGTCAATGGGAAAAGCAGTAGAGGCGAACAGGGGAAATGAGGTAACGTGGGCGTGGAGCTTCGGTGAGATCACAGATGACATCACAAGTGCTTCCAGTCCACACCACACCACACCACTCTTACTGGGCTAAAATGGAAATATGACTCATATGCCAACTGCATGGTTCAACGTCAATTTCTCAGAATCATTTAAATAGCAAGGTTGATTTTTTCATTCATAGACTCATTGGAAAATATTTTTTATTATTAGCATAAGAGTTTTTTAAAGCTTATTCTGGCCAATAACCACAAATATAGACAGTTAAGAGACTGGCTGACATGTAAAGCAACCAATCTGATTAGAGCCAGCCAGACCAAAAAGTGCCTTGCATGTTTGTATGCAACCAGACAATCAGTGAACGGACTGTCTCAATAAATAG